>NC_053393.1:194395498-194520498 GCF_905171765.1 Bufo bufo
GCCAACTCCTGGACAGTCTGTGGTGCAACGTGACGTTGGTGGATAGAGCGAGACATGATGTCCCAGATGTGCTCAATTGGATTCAGGTCTGGGGAACGGGCGGGCCAGTCCATAGCATCAATGCCTTCGTCTTGCAGGAACTGCTGACACACTCCAGCCACATGAGGTCTAGCATTGTCTTGCATTAGGAGGAACCCAGGGCCAACCACACCAGCATATGGTCTCACAAGGGGTCTGAGGATCTCATCTCGATACCTAATGGCAGTCAGGCTACCTCTGGCGAGCACATGGAGGGCTGTGCGGCCCTCCAAAGAAATGCCACCCCACACCATTACTGACCCAATGCCAAACCGGTCATGCTGGAGGATGTTGCAGGCAGCAGAACGTGTTGCTGTTCTGCTGTTCTCCACGGCGTCTCCAGACTCTGTCACGTCTGTCACATGTGCTCAGTGTGAACCTGCTTTCATCTGTGAGGAGCACAAGGCGCCAGTGGCGAATTTGCCAATCTTGGTGTTCTCTGGCAAATGCCAAACGTCCTGCATGGTGTTGGGCTGTAAGCACAACCCCCACCTGTGGACGTCGGGCCCTCATATCACCCTCATGGACTCTGTTTCTGACCGTTTGAGCAGACACATGCACATTTGTGGCCTGCTGGAGGTCATTTTGCAGGGCTCTGGCAGTGCTCCTCCTGTTCCTCCTTGCACAAAGGCGGAGGTAGCGGTCCTGCTGCTGGGTTGTTGCCCTCCAACGGCCTCCTCCACGTCTCCTGATGTACTGGCCTGTCTCCTGGTAGCGCCTCCATGCTCTGGACACTACGCTGACAGACACAGCAAACCTTCTTGCCACAGCTCGCATTGATGTGCCATCCTGGATAAGCTGCACTACCTGAGCCATTTGTGTGGGTTGTAGACTCCGTCTCCCACTAGAGTGAAAGCACCGCCAGCATTCAAAAGTGACCAAAACATCAGCCAGGAAGCATAGAAACTGAGAATTGGTCTGTGGTCACCACATGCAGAACCACTCCTTTATTGGGGGTGTCTTGCTAATTGCCTATAAATTCCACCTGTTGTCTATCCCATTTGCACAACAGCATGTGAAATTGATTGTCACTCAGTGTTGCTTCCTAAGTGGACAGTTTGATTTCACAGAAGTGTGATTGACTTGGAGTTACATTGTGTTGTTTAAGTGTTCCCTTTATTTTTTTGAGCAGTGTATATTTCAGGTCGTTGTTCTTCATATTGGTAATGCAAGTTTACCTTGTGCATTATTTTACAAAGTAGTTAAAAGGGTTTTCCGAGTAATATATTTTTGGCCTAGGAAAAGCAGAGAGAAGGCCGCTGATTAGTGGGGGTTCCTGGTGTCTGACCCACCGATCTGATGACCTACCCTGGGGATAGGTGATCAGGAAGAAAATCTCGGAAAAACCCTTTTAAACAGTGCTCAGAATGTGAATTAGCGATAGTAAATACCACTATAGAAGTGTAAAATTGGTAGTAGTAGCATGTTCCAACTATATGCAGGGCAGCTCAAGAGCTTCCCTATGATGGGTCCTATTCAGTGGTGCCTGTGCACTGTGTGCCCCACGTTTGTGATGCACCTTCATCATATATGCCTGGATGATATAGCCCCGATGTGTCTGTTTTCAATTATTGTTCTGCTTTGGTAAGTGGTATAATAGGATCAGGGGCGTAGCTGTAAGGGAAATAACGGAAGCGGCTGCTTTGGGGCCCAAACTCAGAAGGGGCCCACCCAGGAGGAGGACTGAAAGATTTTGTCAGGGCCCCCTCAACAGTATCATACATTGACACTGTAGGAAATGGACAGAGCGGCTGATGGGCTTAGTTTGAGAGGGCGATCTTGGGGTTTGTGCGGGAGGAGGGGATTGCAAAGACGTTGCTTGGGGGGGGGCGGTTCAAAAATTTGCTGTGGGGCCCAGTCATTTCTAGTTACGCCATAGGATTATTTTGAAAAAGGAACCTGTCATCAGAGGTCATTTTCCTGGAAGAATAAAAGTATTGGGTGTTGGCATTCAATGTGCTGGATCCTTCTTTTCCCTGACATCATCTGTCTGTCGGGGGAGAGTTAGGAGCTCCCCATACAAAATAGTTTTTTGCTGGCCCCACTGAAAACATTGGGTTCGGGTGACAGTGGTTTAATATGGTTGAGGGCCTTAAGACTCTTTCCACACTAGTGTCATATTTGAGCTATTATATCTATGACCGGATACTTTCTAGCATAGATCTGAAATCTTGATAAATGCCTTTTATTTATTTTTTTACAGAAATATTTTTGCAGTAGAAAATGCTTCAACCCTGGTGGAAAGCAAAAAATTACATTGTGTTGAGAGCCTTAGATTCTGCAAGCTTAAGGGTCCATTCACACGTCCGTATGCGTTTTGCAGATCCGCAAAATACGGACACCGGCAATGTGCGTTCCACATTTTGCGGACTGCACATCGCCGGCACTCTCATAGAAAATGTGGACATTGTGGACAAGAGTAGGTCATGTTCTATTTTTTTGCGCAACGGAAATGCGGATGCGCACAGCATCGAAAATAAATGGGTCCGCACCTGTTCCGCAAAATTGAAGAACGGATGCGGACCCATTTTGCGGACGTGTGAATGGACTCTAACCTTTTACTTGGAACAGGTAGTCTACCAAGCAAAGCTGCTATGGAAATCATATATTGTGACCCCAGAGACACATCCATTTCATAATATCCGCAATAAACCTGGAAAAATCCACCCAACCAAGAAAAGGTTTTGTTTTATGTTGCATGTGCGTTATCAGTTACGAAACACTTAAGAATCTATATAATCCTACACACAATATAAACCCAGTCAGGTCAATCAGCCGGGAGGGAAGGCATTCAACTGGTGGGATCATGGATTTGTTTGATTCAGGTAATTGAAAGTGTTTCAAACTATTATAGCAGCATGAAGGCTTGTTTAAGTGTCTAGCTGTCAGTCAGTTAAGAAGGTGAAAAGTATTCAATTGTCACTCTGTCAGTCAATTGAGATGAGAACTGTCTACCTAATGGATTTCTTTACACAGACGTCGACGCGGAGGCAGAAGTAAAATCAATGTGTTGTCATGTGCAAGCACGCTGCATCAAACTGCCAGGTGGATTGAAGCTGGAGAACTGCAGCATCTACATCATGGATTGAGAACAAGCTTGTCCTATCACTCAGAGCGGGAGGGAGGACGTTTCTATCTCTCAAAGAACTGTATTTTTATCAGAAGGGTAGAAACACATTACAGGGACATGTCTCCTGCTGCACGGGGATACAGGACTATTGAGTGTATGAGCCAACTACAGCCCGACTAAAGTAATGGTGGAATGCTTGTTTTTACATAGAAGATGTAAGAAGAGGTCCTCTATTTCAGAGTTTGTGCAGGGAGAACTGAGCCTGGCACAATAGTAAGTAACACAGAGGTCCTCATCTCCATTTCTACCATGCCCATAGCAGATCATGTTTTGAGCATTTCCTTAAAGGGGTTCTTCACTTTGTTTAAACTGATGATCTATCCTCTGGATAGATCATCAGCTTCTGATCAGGCAGGGGTCCGACACCCGGGACCCCCGCCGATCAGCTGTTTGAGAAGGCAGCGGCGCTCCAGCAGCGCCGCAGCCTTCTCACTGTTTACCGCTGGCCGAGTGACGTCACGACTTGTATCAACTGGCCTGGGCGGGGCTAAGCTCCATTTAAGGGAACGGAGCTTAGCCGCGCCCAGGCCAGTGATACTAGTCGTGACGTCACTGGGCCTGCGATAAACAGTGAGAAGGCTGCGGCGCTCCTGGAGCGCTGCTGCCTTCTCAAACAGCTGATCGGCGGGGGTCCCGGGTGTCAGACCCCCGCCGATCAGAAGCTGATGATCTATTCAGAGGATAGAGCATCAGTTTAAACAAAGTGCAGAACCCCTTTAATATTTCACAGGTGATCTTTACGGTAAGAGCAGTGAGACTCTAGAACTCTCTGCCTGAGGAGGTGGTGAGTTCAGTAAAAGAGTTCAAGAGGGGCCTTGATGTATTTCTGGAGTGTAATAATATTACAGGCTATAGCTACTAGAGAGGGGTCGTTGATCCAGGGAGATATTCTGATTGCCTGATTAGAGTTGGAATGGAATTCTCCCCCCCCCCTAAAATTGTATTTTTTTTGCCTTCCTCTGGATCAACTTGCAGGATTACAGGCTGAACTGGAAGGACAGATGTCTTTTTTAGCCTTACAAACTATGGGTGAGTTTTATCAAACTGCTTTAAAGTAGAACTGGCTTAGTTGCCCATAGCAACCAATCAGATTCAACCTTTCATTTTTCACAGCTCCTTTGGAAAATGAAAGGTGGAATCTGATTGGTTGCAATGGGCAACTAAGCCAGTTGTACTTTACACTAGTTTGATAAATCTCCCCTTATGTTTTTATAACTCTACATTCATGACATCAGTGCTCCTCAAAGTATGACCTACTATATTGGAGCTATTTGAGGACTGGAGTTTATGGAGAAAACCATATGGTGGTCTTCATAGTTGTAGTGCCCATTAGTATATTATAGCTTGTTCTCTACTTACAGTTACGTATACTGATCTTATATTTTTTTGGCTGATGCTTTCTGGGAGCCAGGAGCCAGTTGGGTGACTCCTGCTTGTATGAAGAACTATTTTAAGAATCACATTCTACAAGCCAGCAAATTCGAGCTCCCCTTTACCTTTATTACAGTTTTCTGTATTGTATACAGTTATCGGCTTGCCACAGACGTGAGTAATTGCAGCATTGCTCCCAGGCACTCAGTAGAGCCCCCTAGGGACTTATGTCCAAATCTTATTGTTCCCAGATTGTTTTTACGGACGTGTATCCAACAGTCAATAGAGGTTCACAATGAGAGTAGAGGTTAGCTATGATGTCTCCACACATCTCTGATTCACAAATCGGTTGACCATGCTATAAAGATATAGAGATGGTAAGTTCAGCTCTCCAGCAATGTAGTAATGGTTTTCATAGAAAGGATATTAAAAATCTGTAACAGATATGGGAACAAAGACGCAGAACTCGGTTAAGTCCCATAAAAGACACAAAATGTATTGTTATATCAGGACGTGTCATTATTATTCATCAGAATGGTGTGATACCTAGATTTGATGACTTCACAGTACCATCCACTCAGACCACTAAAAGAAAATGATAACCACACAATAAATGCAGTGACAAAAAATAACCAGAAAAAAGTAAGTGCATAAAATGCAACCAAGTAAGGGTACTTTCACACTTGCGATTTTTCTGGATCCGGCAGGGTTCAACAAAAACGCTTCCGTAACTGATAATGCAACCATCTGCATCTGTTCTGAACGGATCCGGTTGTATTATCTGTAACATACCCAAGACGGATCCGTCAAGAACTCAATTGAAAGTAAATGGGGGACGGATCAGTTTTCTGTTGTGTCAGAGAAAACGGATCTGTCCCCATTGACTTATATTGTGGGTCATGATGTCTTGCTCCACATCCCAGGACGGAAAACAAACGACAACATGTTGCGGTTTGCTCTCCGGTATGAGAACGGAACGGAATTCATTTTGGAGCACTCCGTTCTGTTCAATTCAGTTTTGTCCCCATTGACATTGAATGGGGACAAAACGTAAGTGTGTTTTTTCCGGTATTGAGACCCTATGACCTGATGTACATGTCTGGATTTTAGCACTTTTTCATTAAAGCATCTATATGTTGTCTGGAAGCTGGATTTCCCAATTCATTTATATTTCTACCATCGCTTAGTTCCTGGTGATTATCCGTGCCTCCATTGCAATTTGTGACCAGGTGAGCCTCGACAACTGCTTTTCTATGACGGATCTCAATACCAGAAAATATTAACGCTAGTGTAAAAGTAGCATAAAAAGTTGTGTACTAATGAAAATGTTCTCCATCACCATAGAGTTCCAAAACGCAGCACTGTTGTTGTAGTCCTAGTTCACGTGTGTAGACTACAGCATAAGTGACCTCTAGGGTGAAGCTTTGGATTGGCACTGACCCACATTAGCACCAGTCTTCTCGCTGTTGTCCTCTCTTCCTCTCCACCTTACCTGCATAGATGTCATAAGTCAGCTCTGGTATGCCATCCCATATTGAAAGGAACTTTCATTTTTTGGATATACACTAATTAATAAAAAATAAATAACGCAAAAAGAAGGTGTTGTTGGAATTGAATGAAATGTTCTATGTGTGAATGTGGTGATGATATATGCAAGTGCTTACTTTTATTGGGTGAAACTGTCCAATAGAAAGGAGGCTCTAGAACCCTGTTGTGCCCCTTCTAGCTGATACAGGATGAGATACGGTTGAGCATCGAGACATACAGGTTCCGTATGGTATCCTGTGGCAGATGTTGCTGCTGGGGCTGTAGATCCTGCACACTTGTAGGTTGCTGGCACTGGCGTCCCAGCTAGTCCTGTAAATGCTTGATTGGCGATAAATTTGGCGAATGGGCAGGCCAAGGAAGTGTTGCAATCTTATTGTGTGGGCGAGCATTATCCTGCTTAAAAATGGCAGTTGGAAGCCCACGTGGCCGTGGGATGTCCTGCACATGTCACAGAGCTGTTAGTGTCCCCCATATAACAGTGTCGCTCCACAGCAAAGGCAGGATTGAAGCGATGCCTTTCATTTGTCCATTCTGCAAAAGATAAAACATGTCCTATACTTGTCCGTGAAATGCGGAATACAGACCCTTTAAAGTCAATGGGTCCGCAAAAATATGTGGTCGGCACATTGTCCATTTCCGGATTATTTGGATCCGCGGTTTGCAGACCACAAAATGCTTACGGTCCTGTGCATGAGGCCTGTCTGGCATTGCAGCATTGTGTGACTGAGGTGGCACTATTTCTGGAATAAAGCAGTATATGGGATTAGACAAATGTCACGTTCACTTTGCTATTTTCCTCTGTATAGAAATGGATTTTGATAGTCACAGCATGTAATTTTTTTGTGTAATTTTTTTTTTGTGTGCGGATTTCTCTTTTTGTGACAAAAAGTTGTGATCTGAGGCAGAACCGCATCAAATCCACACAAAAACCCCCCAAAAGTAACACATCTGTTTTTTGGTGCGGAAACAGAAATCCGCATGGAAATCTGTGCATATTTTCTGTTTGTAAACCTGCACGAGTATGTTGGCAGCCTATAACTTTCCTGATCCTACCACAGTCTGCAAGTTCTGGTGATTTTCATCTAATGTGCATGGCCAGCTTAAAGCTTATATTACACCTGCAGATTTTGCAA
The DNA here is from genome assembly GCF_905171765.1 of Bufo bufo. Lineage (NCBI taxonomy): Eukaryota > Metazoa > Chordata > Amphibia > Anura > Bufonidae > Bufo > Bufo bufo. The sequence continues at coordinate 194,402,759 of NC_053393.1, forward strand.
GCGATTTTCGGGAGGGAAGCATTCCTTCGCCTGCTCGTTAGCGGAGGAGACTGCCGCTGCTATTAAATGCAGCGATCTCCTCCTCAGTACTGCCATCCCTCGTCCCCATAATGAATCATTGTTTGTCGGCAGCAGATCAAACGATCATTTTTAAACCTGCTGAAAGATTCCAATTACCCGATGAATTAGCGTTTCCTCGTTCACTGGGTAATTTGGCGGCAGTATTACACTGCCAGGTCATCACTGACGAGCGATCATACAAACACTTGCTAGAGATAATCTTCATGATTATCTGCAGCTGTAATATAAGCTTTAGGCCTCCTGCACACGAACGAGTGCGCCCCATTGCAGTATTGCGGACTGCATTTGCAGATCCGTAATACACGGGCACCGTTCCGTGGGCATTCCGCATCACGGATGCGGACCCATTCACTTGAATGGGTCCGCAAATCCGGAGATGCGGAATGGTGCGGAACGGAAGCACGGAACGGAACCCTACGGAAGCACTACAGAGTGCTTCTGTAGGGCTTCGTCCCATACTTCCGTTCCGCAAAAAGATAGAACATGTTCTATCTTTTTGCGGAACGGCCGGATCACTAAAGTGAATGGGTCCGCGATCCGCTGCGGCTGCCCCACGGACGGTGTTCGCGCATTGCGGCCCACGTTCGTGTGCAGGAGGCCTTACTCTGGTCTTACCCCACCCGCTCCTTTTCAAAGTGTTTAGCATCTCTCTAGATATGGTTACCCACTAGTAAGCCATGCCCCCGTTTCACAGTAACATTATATTAAACCAGGTTCTTGGGATCTCTTTGTGTAAAGTGTAAGAGCAGGGCTGGATGTATCCCAGGCGATAACATGGAAGCTGTAAAATAAATAGCAAACACTTGAGAGCTCTGCAAATTGCAAACAGATTTAGCCTGGCCTATGACTCGTCAGTGAAAGCTTTTGGAAGTTGCACTTGGCAGTATATGCTAAACTGTGGTGTGAGGAAATGTAATGCAAATATTAGATTTGTGGTCGAGCTACTCCTCAAATTATTGTAAAACATTGAAAGATCTTTGAAAAAATATGTAAAAGCATACAAAGTCATGCAGATTGAGGAATGTAAATGAGTATAATTACTTTACTGTAAATACCAGCAACTTCTCTTGTCGTTGAAAGTTTCTCAAGTGATGGCAGTGCTCCTTGTGTCTGTAGGTCATTCTACGTGGTGCCTGAGAGCCCTTTTAATACAGTATATAATAACATTACTGGTCTTAATGGTTTGGAATAAGTTCCATTGGTAAGTTCCCACTACTAACACAGCAGCTGTGTGCATTGATATCAGACAGCTGCTCCTGTCTTCTGTATCTTACGGAGACTGTCTTATGTAAGAGCTCGACACGTTGAAACTTTAGGAACTAGCAGTCAGAAGGACAAGAGTTGGGTGTCTTCAGCTCCATTGTCTTGGGTCTCGCTATTCGCTACACTGTTTTAGAATGTGGATTATTCTTAGTCCTCACGCACACGACCCTAATCAGAATACCTAGGTCATGTATAATGTACACAGCATTAGGGTTAGTCATATCGTCTTATGAAAATATACTTCATGCAAAATCCACAGAAAGACTTGGTGGCATGCTCATTTGAATACACTATATTTGAATGAGTTTTCAGAGCTTCTATGGGAATACACCATTCAACATATGGGTTCTGTTTGGGGACCCTGTTAAAGTAAGAAACGTGCACGGCCGTACATGAGGCATTGGATTCATTCAGACGGTGGTGGTAGTAGTAGTAGTAGTAGTAGTAGCTTCATATGCCCAAAAAAACTAAGGCCCCTTTCACACGGGCGAGTAATCCGCACGGATGCGATGCGTGAGTTGAACGCATTGCACCCGCACTGAATCCTGACCCATTCATTTCTATGGGGCTGTGCACACGAGCGGTGATTTTCACGCATCACTTGTGCGTTGCGTGAAAATCGCAGCATGCTCCTCTTTTCACGTAACGTAGGCCCCATAAAAATGAATGCAAGCAAGTGCGGATGCGGTGCGATTTTCACGCACGGTTGCTAGGTGACGATCGGGATGGGGACGCGATCATTATCATTTCTCCTTATAACATGGTTATAAGGGAAAATAATAGCATTCTGAATACAGAATGCATAGTACAATAGGGCTGGAGGGGTTAAAAATAAATAAATAATTTAACTCACCTTAATCCACTTGTTCGCGCAGCCGGCATCTCTTCTGTCTTCATCTGTGAGCAATAGGACCTTTGATGACGTCATTACGCTCATCACATGATCCATCACCATGGTGATGGATCATGTGATGGACCATGTGATGAACGCAGTGACGTCATCAAAGGTCCTATTGCTCAGAGATGAAGACAGAAGAGATGCCGGCTGCGCGAAAAAGTGGATTAAGGTGAGTTAAATTATTATTATTATTATTATTTTTTTAACCCCTCCAGCGATGTTTTATTATGCATTCTGTATTCAGAATGCTATTATTTTCCCTTATAACCATGTTATAAGGGGAAATAATGCAATCTACACTACAACTAACCCAAACCTGAACTTCTGTAAAGAAGTTCGGGGTCTGGGTACCACAGTCGGGTTTTTTATCACGCGCGTGCAAAACACATTGCACCCGCGCGATAAAAACTGAACATCGGAACGCAATCACAGTCAAAACTGACTGCAATTGTGTCACAACCAGACAGTTGAGAAGCTCTGACAGGAGCTTTCCAGATCCTCCTCCTTGAGTTTCTTTGTTTTGGTTAAGTTCCTCATCTCGTTAGTCTATCTCAGCTGTCATGCAGTTGGACTGATTGCTTCCCTTTAAGTTCCTCCCCAGGATGCATTAGGTTGCGGCTTATACAACTTCCTGGAGTGTGTGTGCATGCTGTTTCTATTCCTCAGTCCTCTGCAAGATAAGTGCTGTTCCTTTATTTGTGATTTTCTGTCTGCTGGATTTTCAGGTGACCCTGACTCCCTCCGTGTCTTGTGTAGGGAGCCGGTGGTCGTGTCCCCTCACTATTGTAGGGTCTTCAGGTATTAGATAGCCGAGGTACGTGGATATGCGCCCATCCACCTTTGGGGTGTTCGCATAGGCTGAGCAATTAGGGAGAGTGGCAGGACTCATGTAGGGGTCTCCCTTTTGTTCCTTAGTTGTGGATCCAGTGAGTCATTAATTGTATTGCATTGTCTTGTTTCCTGTACACCATCCGTGACATTATAAGCTGCCAAAACCGTCTCAAGCATGGATCCGGTTTCACTTTTGGCTGAGCGCTTCCAGGGTCTTTCATTGGAGGTAGCTGATCTCCGTAAGACTTTTTCTCAGTTTCAAGTGACCAGTTCAGCTTGCGTTCATGGAGTTTGTTCTGAGCCTAAGATCTCGCTCCCGGATACGTTCTCCGGGGGTAGTGAGTATTTTGTGCGTTTTAGAGAGGCTTGCAAACTCCATTTTCGCCTTCTTCCCCATTCCTCTGGTGATGAAGAACGGAGGGTGGGGATCATTATATCGCTGCTCAGGGGTAACGCTCAATCCTGGGCCTTTTCGCTGCCGGAGGGGGCACGGCCCCTCCGTTCAGTGGATGAATTCTTTTTAGCCCTGGGTCAGATATATGATGATCCGGATCGTATTGCTCTGGCTGAGTCTAGACTACGTCTGTTATGCCAGGGTAAACAATCCGCAGAGATATACTGCTCAGAATTTCGGAGATGGGCAGCTGATACTGGTTGGAATGATGCTGCACTCCGAAGTCAATTTTGCCATGGTCTTTCTGAGGGATTGAAAGATGCATTTGCCTTTCATGAGAGACCTACCTCCTTGGATTCTGCTATGTCTCAGGCAGTTCGTATTGACAGGCATCTTAGAGAGAGAGGAGAGATCTCTCCTTCCTGTCATACTTAGTCCCGGGACAGTGCAGCGGTCTCTTTCTGTGCGCAGGGGTCTCAGTCGCTGTCAGCCCCTTCTGAGCAGGAGCCCATGCAGCTGGGGTTGATTGCCTCTGACAATAGAAGATTCAGCCCGCATGGGAGGGTTTGTTTTTGTTGTGGAGGTATAAATCATTTGGCAAATGTTTGTCCCTCTAGGAGATTCAGGCAGTTTTCTGGGAGTAATAAAGAAACAAAAAGGAAAAAATCTTTTAAAAATGTTCCGTCTGTTACTATTGGCAGGGTTGAGGCGGAAATTGAAGGTTTTCCGTTTGCTTGTAGTTCCCGTTTTGTCCTGCCTGCTATGGTGGCGCTAGAGAGCAAAAGCATTTTTTGTGAGATTTTTGTGGATAGTGGAGCAGCTGTCAATCTCATTGATAATCAATTTGCAATAACTCCTGGTTTCCAGGTATGCACTTTGGGAAAGGATATTCCTGTTTTTGCTATTGATTCCGCTCCACTTTCTCAGAAATCATTAATATTTCACAATATCCGTTTAATTGTGAGTGATGCTCATGTTGAGGATGTGTCATGTTTCGTCCTTAGCGGTTTGCCTACTCCTCTAGTGTTGGGGCTACCCTGGCTCACTAAACATAACCCCACCATTGATTGGCAAGCGAGGCAAATAAATGGTTGGAGTGACTTTTGCAGAGAGAATTGCCTCATGACATCTGTTTCTGAGGTTTCTACTAAGACTGTACCACCTTTCCTCTCTGAATTTTCGGATGTCTTCTCTGAGAGTGGAGTTCAGGATTTGCCCCCGCACAGGGAGTACGATTGCCCTATTAATCTCATCCCAGGCGCCAAGCTGCCTAAATCTCGTTTATACAATCTTTCCCAACCTGAGAGGGTCGCTATGCGTGCTTATATCTCTGAGAGTCTGAGAAAAGGACACATACGACCCTCGAAGTCACCTGTTGCCGCTGGTTTTTTCTTTGTTAAAAAAAAAGATGGTTCTTTAAGACCTTGTCTGGATTTCAGGGAGCTGAACAGTATCACTATTCGTGACCCTTATCCGCTTCCTCTGATCCCGGACCTGTTTAACCAGGTTGTTGGGGCTAAAGTCTTTTCCAAATTAGACCTAAGAGGGGCATACAACCTGGTCAGGGTCAGAGAAGGAGACGAATGGAAGACGGCTTTCAATACCCCTGAGGGCCATTTTGAGAATTTGGTTATGCCTTTTGGTTTGATGAATGCCCTAGCCGTTTTTCAGCATTTCGTGAACAGCATTTTTTATCATTTAATGGGAAAATTTGTATTAATATATTTGGATGACATTTTGATTTTTTCTCCTGATTTCAAGACTCATAAGGAACATTTACGTCAGGTCTTGCTCATCCTGCGGGAGAATAAATTATACGCGAAACTGGAAAAATGTGTGTTTGCGGTTCCAGAAATTCAATTTCTGGGGTTTCTTCTCTCCGCTTCTGGTTTTCGCATGGACCCCGAGAAGGTCCGCGCTGTGCTTGAGTGGGAGCTTCCTGAGAATCAGAAGGCGCTGATGCGTTTTTTGGGCTTTGCCAATTATTACAGGAAATTTATTTTGAATTATTCCTCTGTTGTTAAACCACTCACTGATATGACCAGAAAGGGGGTAGATTTTTCTTCCTGGTCAGTAGAGGCGCGTAAGGCCTTTTCTAATATCAAGGAGAGTTTTGCTTCCGCTCCCATCCTGGTACAACCTGATTTTTCGTTACCCTTCATAGTTGAGGTTGATGCTTCTGAGGTAGGGGTGGGTGCGGTCTTGTGTCAGGGTTCCTCTCCTGCCAAATGGCAACCATGTGCCTTTTTCTCGAAGAAACTCTCCTCCGCAGAGAGAAATTATGATGTGGGAGATAGGGAATTGTTGGCCATCAAGTTGGCTTTTGAGGAATGGCGCCATTGGCTAGAGGGAGCCAGACACCCTATTACCGTCTTTACTGACCATAAAAATCTGGCCTACTTGGAGTCAGCCAAGCGTCTGAACCCGAGACAGGCCAGATGGTCTTTGTTCTTTTCAAGGTTTAATTTTGTTGTCACGTTCCGCCCTGGGGTTAAGAATGTGAAGGCAGATGCCCTGTCACGTTGTTTTCCGGGAGGTGGGAATTTTGAAGACCCGGGTCCCATTTTGGCTGAAGGTGTAGTGGTCTCTGCTCTTTTTCCTGAATTGGAGGCAGAGGTGCAGGCAGCCCAATCAGAGGCTCCTGATCTTTGTCCTCCTGGGAGGTTGTTTATGCCTCTCACTTTGAGACACAAGATTCTTAAGGAACACCACGATACGGTCCTTGCTGGGCACCCGGGGGCAAGAGCCACACTGGATCTCATCGCTCAGAGATTCTGGTGGCCTGCGCTTCGTAAGTCGGTTGAGAGTTTTGTGGCAGCTTGCGAGACTTGCGCTCGTGCCAAAGTCCCTCATTCACGGCCATCAGGTCCTCTCCTTCCCTTACCCATTCCTTCCCGTCCTTGGACACATCTGTCCATGGACTTCATAACGGACTTGCCTCGTTCCTCGGGGAAGACTGTGATTCTGGTGGTGGTGGACCGTTTTAGCAAAATGGTGCATTTCATCCCTTTTCCTGGTTTGCCCAATGCTAAGACGCTGGCGCAGGCATTTATTGACCACATTGTCAAATTGCATGGTATTCCTTCAGACATAGTCTTGATAGGGGCACGCAGTTTGTTTCCAGATTCTGGAAGGCTTTCTGTTCTCGTTTGGGGGTTCGGTTGTCATTCTCTTCTGCTTTCCACCCGCAGTCGAATGGCCAGACAGAGCGCGTCAATCAGAATCTGGAGACATATCTGCGCTGTTTTGTGGCGGAGAATCAGGAGGATTGGTGTTCTTTTTTGTCCCTTGCTGAGTTTGCTTTAAATAACCGTCGTCAGGAGTCCTCTGATAAGTCACCATTTTTTGGTGCATATGGGTTTCATCCGCAGTTTGGGACTTTCTCGGGAGAGGGGTCTTCTGGTTTACCTGATGAGGACAGATTCTCCTCGTCTTTGTCATCTATTTGGCAAAAGATTCAGGATAATCTAAAGAGCATGAGTGAGAGATATAAGCGTGTGGCAGATAAGAGATGTGTGCCTGGTCCGGACCTGAATGTTGGTGATCTGGTGTGGTTGTCTACCAAGAATATCAAATTGAAGGTTCCCTCCTGGAAGTTGGGTCCTAGGTTTATTGGGCCTTACAAGATCCTGTCTGTCATCAATCCTGTTGCCTACCGTCTTAATCTTCCTCAGACTTGGAAGATCCATAATGTTTTTCATAAGTCCTTATTGAAACCTTATGTTCAACCTATTGTACCCTCGCCTTTGCCTCCTCCTCCGATTATGGTTGATGGAAATCTTGAATTTCAGGTCTCTAGGATTGTGGATTCTCGTCTTGTCCGCGGTTCCCTCCAGTACCTCGTTCATTGGGAGGGTTAATGTCCTGAGGAGAGGATGTGGGTCCCAGTGACAGACATTAAGGCCACTCGTCTCATCAGGGCTTTCCATAGGTCCCATCATGAGAAGGTGGGCCCTGAGTGTCCGGAGTCCACTCGTAGAGGGAGGGGTACTGTCACAACCAGACAGTTGAGAAGCTCTGACAGGAGCTTTCCAGATCCTCCTCCTTGAATTTGTTTGTTTTGGTTAAGTTTCTCCTCTCGTTAGTCTATCTCAGCTGTCATGCAGTTGAACTGATTGCTTCCCTTTAAGTTCCTCCCCAGGATGCATTAGGTTGCGGCTTATACAACTTCCTGGAGTGTGTGTGCATGCTGTTTCTATTCCTCAGTCCTCTGCAAGATAAGTGCTGTTCCTTTATTTGTGATTTTCTGTCTGCTGGATTTTCAGGTGACCCTGACTCCCTCCGTGTCTTGTGTAGGGAGCCGGTGGTCGTGTCCCCTCACTATTGTAGGGTTTTCAGGTATTAGATAGCCGAGGTACGTGGATATGCGCCCATCCACCTTTGGGGTGTTCGCATAGGCTGAGCAATTAGGGAGAGTGGCAGGACTCATGTAGGGGTCTCCCTTTTGTTCCTTAGTTGTGGATCCAGTGAGTCATTAATTGTATTGCATTGTCTTGTTTCATGTACACCATCCGTGACAAATTGCGTTCCTACTCGTGCGGGTTTGCCGCAATGCACAGGGACGCATCCGGACCTTAATCCGGACACGCCCGTGTGAAAGAGGCCTAACTGAATTGCACTACTGCTGCTCTTGATCCCCCGACATGTCTTAGAGCATGAGCAATGGTTGTGCTTTTGTGACCTCAGGCTACAGTAATGCACTGCTATATTAAAAAGGTTTAGTACACATAATTAGACATAATATTCTCAGACCCATAAAATGTAAAAAAAAAAAAAAAAAAAAAGAAATCTACTACTCCAACTCGTTTTGCCACAGCTTTTGCTCTGGGTGCTGAAACATGAAGCTGTAGGGTTAACTGTGTTTGGGTCTGGTACCCATATTCTCTATAATGTCTCAGCCTTGTTGGTAAGTATTGAATGATTGGATCCCACTTGGGTTAATATCTTTTATTTCTAGTATTGCTCTATTCAGCGTTACCTACCTTTACAGCAGTGTTCCTCAACTCCAGTCTTCAGGGCCCACCTGCCGGTCATGATTTGAGAATATCCCACAGAATGAATAGCTGTGGTAGGTCCTGATGCATTAACACAAAGTGTATCACCTGCTTAATACTAAGGAAATCCTGCAAACATGACCGACAGGTGGGCCCTGAGGACTGGAGTTGAGGAACACTGCTTTACAGTAATGCATATACTTAGACGGAATATAAACTTTATTAAAAGGGTTTTCCGGGATTTTACTACTGATGACCTGTCCTCAGCGCTGTGCTTGGTGAGCTGCAAGAAGGCCGCAGTGCTCACAGGTGCGCCGTTGCCTTCTCAAACGGCTGATCGGCGGGGGTCCTGGGTGTCGAACCCCCACCGATCAGATACTGATGACCGTTCCAGAGGATAGGTCATCAGTAGCAGTGATGGCCAGTTCGCAGTGTTTGCCACCGAACACATGCGGGCTGCCATCTTGACTCACAAGTCCGGCGATGCAGCACAGGCACAGGTAAGGGCTTACCTGTGCATCGCCAGAATTGATCGCCATCACTGATCAGTAGTAAACTCCTGGAAAATCCCTTTAATGGTATCATGTAATAGAGGGAATATTTTAAAATGGTTTACCAGAATTTTCAGTGGCCAGAGCTGTGTAGTTTCAGTGTTGGAGCTCCCGAACAGTTGATTGGCGTGGGTGCATTGTGTCAGATCATGGCCAATCTGATATTGATGGCTTATCCCGGAAAGCTGCTTTACTATGACACTTTATTAACAGTGCCTTGTAATTGTAGTTTTATTCTATGACTTTATAACTAATGACGTTGGCTGCTAGTTTCTGTCTTTCATGGCTCTGGGATTATTGCGCCTAATTATGTCTTGAATATTCAGTAATATAGAAATGTATTCTATATTTGAGTTAGCTTTATGATGTAAAGGGATGTAAATGTGTTGTGTATATGCATTATGTTTATTGGATTGAATATAGAGGGACTAATATATAGGTGATCTATGTAAAAGGTCCACAAGATCGGTAGAGACTGGAGCCCAATGCTGTGAATCCCAACACTTTGCACACTAGCAGAGTCAAAGTATGACTTTGTTTATAAACGTGTGATTTCTGAGGGTCTGACTACTGGACCCCTTACCAGTCCGAGAGCATTGGTGTACCAGCCTCCTGTGTGAATGGTACATTGCGTGACACCATATCATTCATTATAGGACTGCTGAGAACAGAGCTCGGCTATATACTATAGTACAAGTGAACGCCGTGTGCACTACTGCTCCTTTCACATTGGGAACTCTTATAGACTTCGGTCACATCACCGTTTCATTTTTCCGTTCTTCCAGATCCTTTATTTTGAGCATCCATTGTGCTCACTTTGCATCCATTTGTGTCCGACTGAACTGATACAAACGAATACAAAATGAGCACAGTGGATGTTCAAAATAATTTTTTATAATTAAAAAAATATTTATGTTCTGATGGATCAGAAGAATGGAAAAAAAAATGTTGATGTGAATGAGGCATTAGGCTAGGGCTACACGGCAACACAACAATAAGTCGCGCAACAAAAAGGGTACAACTACATTGTGACATGTGTCGCTACAGAAAGGGTACAACTACATTGTGACATGTGTCGCTACAGAAAGGGTACAACTACATTGTGACATGTGTCGCTACAGAAAGGGTACAACTACATTGTGACATGAATCGCTACAGAAAGGGTACAACTACATTGTGACATGTGTCGCTACAGAAAGGGTACAACTACATTGTGACATGTGTCGCTACAGAAAGGGTACAACTACATTGTAACATGTGTCGCTACAGAAAGGGTACAACTACATTGTGACATGTGTCGCTACAGAAAGGGTACAACTACATTGTGACATGTGTCGCTACAGAAAGGGTACAACTACATTGTGACATGTGTCGCTACAGAAAGGGTACAACTACATTGTGACATGTATCGCTACAGAAAGGGTACAACTACATTGTGACATGTGTCGCTACAGAAAGGGTACAACTACATTGTGACATGTGTCGCTACAGAAAGGGTACAACTACATTGTGACATGTGTCGCTACAGAAAGGGTACAACTACATTGTGACATGTGTCGCTACAGAAAGGGTACAACTACATTGTGACATGTGTCGCTACAGAAAGGGTACAACTACATTGTGACATGTATCGCTACAGAAAGGGTACAACTACATTGTGACATGTATCGCTACAGAAAGGGTACAACTACATTGTGACATGTGTCGCTACAGAAAGGGTACAACTACATTGTGACATGTGTCGCTACAGAAAGGGTACAACTACATTGTGACATGTGTCGCTACAGAAAGGGTACAACTACATTGTGACATGTATCGCTACAGAAAGGGTACAACTACATTGTATCATGTGTCGCTACAGAAAGGATACAACTACATTGTAACATGTGTCGCTACAGAAAGGGTACAACTACATTGTAACATGTGTCGCTACAGAAAGGATACAACTACATTGTAACATGTGTCGCTACAGAAAGGGTACAACTACATTGTAACATGTGTCGCTACAGAAAGGGTACAACTACATTGTGACATGTATCGCTACAGAAAGGGTACAACTACATTGTGACATGTGTCGCTACAGAAAGGGTACAACTACATTGTGACATGTGTCGCTACAGAAAGGGTACAACTACATTGTGACATGTATCGCTACAGAAAGGGTACAACTACATTGTGACATGTGTCGCTACAGAAAGGGTACAACTACATTGTGACATGTGTCGCTACAGAAAGGGTACAACTACATTGTGACATGTGTCGCTACAGAAAGGGTACAACTACATTGTGACATGTGTCGCTACAGAAAGGGTACAACTACATTGTGACATGTATCGCTACAGAAAGGGTACAACTACATTGTGACATGTGTCGCTACAGAAAGGGTACAACTACATTGTGACATGTGTCGCTACAGAAAGGGTACAACTACATTGTGACATGTGTCGCTACAGAAAGGGTACAACTACATTGTGACATGTGTCGCTACAGAAAGGGTACAACTACATTGTGACATGTGTCGCTACAGAAAGGGTACAACTACATTGTGACATGTGTCGCGGGACATTGTTTATAATGAGAGTCAATGGTGTCTCACTGCAACCTGCCAAATGCTGTGACTGCAACGTGACAGTCGCACAATAATCCAGCTTGGATGGATTTTATGTGACTGTTGTGTCAGAGTCGCAGCATATTGCAAGGCACAGTGCGACACCATTGACTATCATTATAAAAAATGTTGTGTGACTTTTCTGCGACACGTCACCGTTTAGCCCTAGCCTTAAGCCTGTGTTACACCAGACAATTGTCGGTCGTTCTTAGGAACGCTCGTTAGCGATGATCTGGCAGGCTAATACTGCCGATTACTGGCAGCTGGGATCTTTCAGCATGTTTAAAAATCTTCTTCATTTGCTGGCGGCAGATGTCTAATCGGAATCTGCTCCGGCAAGAAACTAGACAGCATGGAGACGAGCGATGACATAACAATTGCTCCTCCCCTTGCTGTGGAGGAGATCTCTGCATGTACAGTAATAGCAGCAGTCTCCTCCGCTAGCGAACAGTTGATTGCCGCGAAGGAACGCTTCCTTCCTTACAATTGACTGCAGAATCAGGCTGGTCGGACCCTTAGCGATTATACATTTATCGTCTATTCTTTGGATAGGTGATTGATGTTGTTTGTGGACCAAGCCCTTAAATTTTTGGCTAAACATTTTGTGTGATTTCAAGTGTTGGTTAATCTAATCTGTAAAGTACATTTTAAAGTCACTTGCTTTTGGTGTTCACTTCAATGAGCTCCTTCATGCAGACAATTGCTGATGTGTAGTCACAGTAACTTTTTCATTCCATCAGAATTCAGCACGTCCTAAATCAGCATCAACAGTGAATTTAGTAAGTTGTGTGCCTCGGTGGTAAGCACTGCACTCCGAGTTTCGTGACAGTCTTTGGATAAGCTATTGTATGTCTTTTCCTTTTGTCAACAAAAATTACTTGGAAGCTTGTCCTGAACCTATAATTACGCTCTTGATTTCCTCAATAATTTCAAAGTGTTTTTATTTAAAAGACCCAGCCATCCGGGGATGTTTGTTATTTCCCACTCATGGATGATGGAATGAATGACATGCATGGAACATAATAGCTATTTCTGCCCTGAATACATTTATGATTTATGACCAACATATATTTTTTTGCTTTGCCTTTGTGATTGATCTTTATTGTCTTTGTATATTAACTCTGTGCAGAAGCTCTAGTCTATTTTGAGCTAAACCAGACCTCTGGGAAAAAAAAAAAAAAAAAAAGAATCAAATTATTTCATCATGTTGAAAATGAAAAGCTGTAATTACTTGTAATTGGCCTTCAGATCTTAGAAATTGGGGAATTCTTTTTTGCCAAGGTTTAAGATCACTCACAAATCAGGACCTTTGTAAAATCGGAAATCATTTTGTGTTCATTTGGAACATAATATTGTTTTTACTCCTGACAGCTCTGCCCTCGCTATGAAATGGGCACCGTGGACCTTCCATAATAAAGATATTTTTGTTGGCTTTAGGCTTAGCTTAAGACTGGTGCTTAGAATAAATCACAAAATGTAAGCAGGTTTTGTTTTTATAAAAAATATTAGCTTTCATTAATAAAGTGTGTTCCCTACAGTCTACTGTAAAAAATGGTCCCAGATACAGTTGTTATAGAGCTATGATTGTCTTTTTGTCTGAACTTATATTACATTGTTATCCGTGGTTTTACTGTAAAAGGTCCCTTTACATTGGACAATACAGCAGCAGATTATCGGGAAGGAAGCGTTCCTTCCCGACAGTCACCTGCTTGCTGGTGGAGGAAACCGCTGAATTTCCATGCAGCGATCTTCTCCACAGTATAGAGAGGAGCAATTGCTAATGCCATTGTTTACACAGCACAATCTGCTCTGGGCAAATGATCTATTACCCAATGAACGAGCATTTCACGTGTTCATTGGGTAATCAACGGTACATTTACACCACCAAATAATTGCTAACAAGCGTTTTTACTCTCATTAGCTATTATCTGCGGGATTCTCGGACTGTGTAAAGGGCCCTTAAGGGACATGTTACACTGGTGGTAGTTTGGGGTTGCTGATTTTCTGATCATATCTTTCATGCAGCACCTAAAAATTTTCGGCAGCACATCACCCTGTGTTACTAGAATTCTGGAGAAGGGTCGTTGAGCCAGGGAGTTATTCTGATTGCCTAACTGCAGTCGGGCGTTTCACAGAAATGAGTGGCGCTTGGGTGCAACAAGAGCAATGGTGACAACCTCATTGCACCAGAAGCTTAATTTGCATATTGAGAAAAAGTATCATAAATTGGGGACAGAGCCTTGGATCAAAAAAATAAAAAAAGTTCAATCAGGTGAACCAGAACTGTGTCTATGGAAACAGTTGCATAGGGAGGTTGCTGGTGACAGATTGTCTTTAAGATATGAATATGCACAAAGAAAAGTCCAGCTCAACCCAATTATCCAAACACCTGCGTGCACGGAAAAGCCTGGTGAGCCTGTATATCTTTAGTATGAAGCACAACAAAATTCCAGCACTCACGATTTTGGTAGCTAAAATCTTCGTCTTTTATTTAGGCAGTAGACAGTTTAGACAGGACATCCACCCACAAGATATGTTTAGATTAGGGATGAGCAAATTGAGCTATCAGAAGTCGATTCACAAAAAATTTTGTTTTAATGCTGTACGGATATCGGTCTCTATACAGCATTAAAATGTATGGTCTCCGACGAGGGAAATTCAATATCCCAGAAGTCTCTCGGAACTTCAGTTAATAACTTTGGGATTAGATTTTTCAACTTGAAAATCATTTTTAAACTTGGTTCAGAAGTCGGCTTCGGTACCAAGGTACCAGCCAGTACCGAAGCCGACTTCAGATTCCTGTTTTAAAATGTTTTTCAATTTTAAAAATCGAATGCCAAAGTTATTCACCAAAGGGTTGCAAGACTTCAATGATAACTCATTTCAACTCACCGGAGCCTATACATTTGAATACTGTACGGAGACGAATCTCCGTACAGTATTCAAACGAAATTTTTGACAGAAGTGACTTCGGATCTAAGATCCAAAGCTCACTTCACTCATCACTAGTTTAGATATATCGAGCTGATCTTTAACAGCAACATGATACTGTAAAATGAGGCTTTATTTTGTGTTGGAAATTTCTTTTCTAGGGCTATCAGTTATGGAATGTCAGTTTTATTTGCTTTGTGTGGTACAACTACTCAATGGAAATGTTCTGGAGGCTTACAAATTATATTTCATCATTTTTGAAGCAATGAGCAAAGATTCCCTCAATTATAGTAATTAATGTAATTAGGAAGAAAAATCTGTTTTTCTATGCTGATTAAGGGCAGTCCATATGGTTTATTTCCTGAATGTAGACAATAAAATGTACAAATAAGCTTACTAGATGATGTATTAGCTTTTACCTCTAATACATCTAGGGACCACCTTTTTGAGGTGCAACACCCAATACCTGTTTGCCACAGTAGATGTTTGACTTGAATCTGCAGAAGCCCGCTGGGGTATATGGTAGAGGTCACTTATCTTTTTATAAGAAGGTTTTTTATTTTTTATCAAAAGAAAACTAGGTGTCCGATGTACATCTCACTTGTGTAAGCAATCACTTGTTCACACGTAGACTAGACTTATCATTAGTGGTGCACCAGATATCTCAGCCAATGTCTGCTGGGCGACTCCCCTCTGGATTCTTTCCATCCAGGTTGACAGGTCTCTTCTTGCATAAAATCAAGCTGAGCTGAATAAGGAAAAGCTGACTGTGAGCCATCCAGCTTACATTTCTCCCTGTTCCTGGCTCGTTTTAAACCCATATTTTCTGTAAAACATACAGTAGTTCTGTTTTTAAAGGTATCCTGTGGAATAAGGCAGCATGCAACTGATGACGTTCCATTCAGAGGGCTATTACACCATTTTTTTGTCCTCAATTTGCAAAAGTGAAGAAAATGAAACCTAAAATGTACCATGTTCTACTGAATATACCTTGTTCTACTGTTTGGGTTGAAAACTGTCTATTTTTGCAACATTTTTATTCCTCAAGTGCCTATTCTACCACTTTGTGTCTACACATCTAAGCCCTTTCCACCTTCTGCTGCCTCCTCAAAAATATCACTCCCATTTGCTTATTCCTTTACCAGGAGTCTGCAAAAATACTTGTACATGATCTCATCATCTCCCACCTAGACTACTGCAAAATCTTCCTCTGTGGCCTCCAATCAAGAATTCTCTCACCCCTCCAGTCTATCCTCAACTCCTCTGCCCAACCAATCCACCTCTCCCACCCACTTACTTCTCTGTCCTTTCTCACTGTCAATCCCTTCACTGGCTCCCAATTGCCCATAGAATCCAGTACAAAACACTAACTATGGCATTCAAAGTCATCCACAGCCTGTCTTTTACATACCTCTCTGACCAGGTATCTTCTCACGTAATCTCTGATCCTCACAAGACCTAATACTCCGCTCTTATCTGCTTTTTCCACAGTGGCCTCTAAGATTTCTCCTGGCATCCCCTGTTCTCTAGAACTTCCGTGTTTCCCTGAAATTAAGCCCTACCCCGAAAATAAGACCTAGCCCTATTTTGCAGGGTTTTGGGAGTAGGGCTAAAATATAAGCCCTACTCCAAAATTAAGCCCTAGATAAATTTTATATTTATGGAAGTGTGGGTGATTCAGCAGCTCAGGAGCGCTCACTAATGGCTCCTGAGCTGCCAGGGCGGGCGGTCAGGACCTCTGCGCCGGAAATCTCCGCTCTCCCAGCTGACCGGAGGTGGGCAGGAGTTAAAGCAACGCAGGCTGCCAGAACTTAGCCTTCAGTGAAGCCGCTATCCTGCGCATACATCGCTGCTGGCGGCTTCACTAAATGCTAAATTATGCCGGCAGCCGCGCTTCCATCTACCATACGGGTACTTTGCTGGGCGGGCTGGGCGGCTTCTCTACCCTGTACTGCTGCCAGCCTGCACGTAACAATAAGGCAGCAGGAGGATGTCCTTCTCCTCTCTGCTGCCTGGAGCTGGAGGTGCTGATTGGTGGTTAGGGCGTCCAGCTCCCTCCCCCGCCTCCACCAATCAACACCCTGTCATCTCTCACGCCGGATCTACCTATTTTTTTTGTTCAAGCATAAATGTGTGATTGTTGTTCATGGAGCCAAAATAAGCCCTACCCCGATAATAAGCCATAACCATTTTTTGGGAGAAAAAAATAATATAAGACCCCATCTTATTTTTGGAGAAACACGGTATGTACCCCAACATTTTGAACTATCACCTACAGTTGAAACCTTCAAAAGAAACCTTAAAACCCACCTCTTTAGACAAGCCTACAACTTACTGTAACTCTGCTGCCACTATACTGCCATATGAGCAGCTTCTGCCCTCATCTGCTGTATCTTTCCCCCATTCTTAGTAGATTCTCCTTTCTCCTTCAGTACCAGTTTGTAACTTGTCTTGTTCTTGGGCTACTTTCACATCTGCACTTTCCCTTTCTGCTATTGAGATCCATTATGGGATCTCATTATTGGAGGAAAACGCTTCAGTTTTGTCACCATTCATTGTCAATGGGGACAAAACTGAACTGAAGGGAACGGAGTGCACCAGAATACATTCTGTTATGTTTCATTGCGTTCCTATGACGCAAACAAAAGTGCTGCAAGCAGTGTGTTTGAGTGCGTCCTGGGATGCGGAGCATGACGGATAGTAACATAGTAACATAGTTTATAAGGCTGAAAAAAAGACATCTATCCATCCAGTTCGGCCTGTCATCCTGCAGTTGATCCAGAGGAAGGCAAAAAAAAACAACTGTGAGGTAGAAGCCAATTTTCCCCACTTAAGGGGGGGGGGGGGAATTCCTTCCCAACTCCAATCAGGCAATCAGATAACTCCCTGGATCAACGACCCCTCTCTAGTAGCTATAGCCTGTAATATTATTACACTCCAGAAATACATCCAGGCCCCTCTTGAATTCCTTTATTGTACTCGCCATCAACACCTCCTCAGGCAGAGAGTTCCATAGTCTCACTGCTCTTACCGTAAAGAATCCTCTTCTATGTTTGTGTACAAACCTTCTTTCCTCCAGACGCAGAGGATGTCCCCTGTCACAGTCACAGTCCTGGGGATAAATAGATGATGGGATAGATCTCTGTACTGACCCCTGATATATTTATACATAGTTATTTGATCTCCCCGCAGTCTTCTTTTTTCTAGAGTGAATTACCCTAATTTTGATAATCTTTCAGTGTACTGTAGTCCCCCCATTCCAGTTATTACTTTAGTTGCCCTCCTCTGGACCCTCTCCAGCTCTTCTATGTCTGCCTTGTTCACAGGAGCCTAGAACTGTACACAGTACTCCATGTGTGGTCTGACCAGTGATTTGTAAAGTGGTAGGACTATGTTCTCATCACGGGCATCTATGCCCCTTTTGATGCAACCCATTATCTTATTGTCCTTGGCAGCAGCTGCCTGACACTGGTTTCTACAGCTTAGTTTTCTGTTCACTAAAATTCCTAGGTCCTTTTCCATATCAGTGTTACCCATTGTTTTACCACATATGACAAACAATGTAAGTCAATGGTGACGGATCTGTTTGATTGACTTACAATGGTTTTGGAGACGGATCCGTCATGGCTATTTTAGAGATAATACAACCGGATCCGTTCATAACGGATACAGATGGTTGTATTTCCTGACGAAAGCGTTTTTGCTGATCCATATTGTACTTGTTTTATGTATGTACACCCCTATTCATATGCCATTGAATAAATGGCACTGTTATAATATATACAGTAATAATAAGTAAGTAGGCGACTGATTGTGTAGTCTGAGCCTGTATTCATGCTCCAAATTATTATTTTTTTTATACCTTTTTTTAGCCTTTGAATCATAAAGGAGGTGTATACACAAAAAATAGGCTATTTGCAATCAAGTCTCTTGGCAAAGTTTCTGTATTTTGTAGTTTAGATGTATTGGAACAATAAAGAAAATTGGTTCTTAAGAAAAACTTTGGCAGGGAGGCAAAAAGAAAAAAACAAAGTTCCCTGCTGTTTCCCCTCCAGCCCCAACCTCCACAAGAAACTCATCAATGTGAAGGACAACGCCAAATCTCAGATCTCAACAAGAGCATGGAGAACCACGTTCTCGGCCTCTAAAATGAATAACTTTCTAAAATGTTAGCTGCATTTCCTGTTATTCATTCATCAGTTTTATATATGTTTTCTGTGTGTTTATCGCACATTCCCTTACATTTAAAGTAGGTAAGTCACTGCTTTTAAATTTAGAAGCCAGTTTCTACTAATAGAACTTTTTATTTTTTTATTCATTTACTGGGTTGAATGATTTGTTTTCATCTCTAGTGTAGTTGAGATGTTGAATGCTGTGTTAATTGCAATTATTTTTCCTTTTGTAAGTTATCATGCTACATATGCTACAGTATGTTAAACAGACGTCAATGTTCTTATCAGGCCAATTTTTCCATTTTAGCATTGGGCCTATCTAACGGCAAATAACTATTTAATTTCTGAGCCAGCCTACAAGTATTTGAAATTGTTTTTACCAGGGCACATTAGACTTTTATTTGTGCCATTAGATGACAGATAACATTTATAAAAAATATATTTAAAGGGGTTATCCGATTTCTGAAATATGCCGCCCCTCATGTGCCGGGCCCCTCACAGGTAATATACTTACCCCACTCCTGGCGCTGCTCCTGCTCCCTGCACCGCCGCTGCTGCTTCTCCCTGCATACGGATGAAAACTTTGGGTGTCGGGGGGGGGGCAGCCAATGGCAGGCGGGGACGGGTATGAGCCTCCCTAGCATCGCGGGTGATGCTAGGGATGCTCGTCCCCGTCCCCGCCTGCCATTGGCTGTTTTCCCCCGACACCGGATGTTTTCGTTCGTGTGCAGGGATCATCAGCAGCAGCGGTGTGAGGACCAGGATCGGCGCCAGGAGCGGGGTAAGTATATTACCTGTGAGGGGCCCGGCACATGAGGGGGTGCATGTTTCAGAAATCGGATAACCCCTTTAAATATATTTTTTATAAATGTTGTCTGTCATCTAATGGCACAAATAAAAGTCTAATGGGCCCTGGTAAAAACAATTTCAAATACTTGTAGGCTGGCTCAGAAATTAAATAGTTATTTGCAGTTACATAGGCCCAATGCTAAAATGGAAAAATTGGCCTGATAAGAAAGGAGGGTAAACACACTAGTAATGAAGTGGTTGAAAAAATCTAAAGGACAACCAACCTTTTTAATATGCACTGTCTTACCATATCAATGATAAAGCACATACAGTGGGGGAAATAATTATTTGACCCCTCACTGATTTTGTAAGTTTGTCCAATGACAAAGAAATGAAAAGTCTCAGAACAGTATCATTTCAATGGTAGGTTTATTGTAACAGTGGCAGATAGCACATCAAAAGGAAATTCGAAAAAATAACTTTAAATAAAAGATAGCAACTGATTTGCATTTCATTGAGTGAAATAAGTATTTGAACCCTCTAACAAAAAAAGACTTAAAAATTGGTGGAAAAACCCTTGTTTGCAAGCACAGAGGTCAAACGTTTCTTGTAATTGATGACCAAGTTTGCGCACATTTTAGGAGGAATGTTGGTCCACTCCTCTTTGCAGATCATCTCTAAATCCCTAAGGTTTCGAGGCTGTCTCTGTGCAACTCTGAGCTTGAGCTCCCTCCATAGGTTTTCGATTGGATTAAGGTCCGGAGACTGACTAGGCCACTCCATGACCTTAATGTGCTTCTTCTTGAGCCACTCCTTTGTTGCCTTTGCTGTATGTTTTGGGTCATTGTCGTGCTGGAACACGCATCCACGACCCATTTTCAGTTTCCTGGCAGAGGGAAGGAGGTTGTCGCTCAGGATTTCACGATACATGGCTCCGTCCATTTTCCCGTTTATGCGAATAAGTTGTCCTGTGCCCTTAGCAGAAAAACACCCCCAAAGCAAAATGTTTCCACCCCCATGCTTGACGGTGGGGACGGTGTTTTGGGGGTCATAGGCAGCATTTTTCTTCCTCCAAACACAGCGAGTTGAGTTAATGCCAAAGAGCTCTATTTTGGTCTCATCAGACCACAGCACCTTCTCCCAGTCACTCTCTGAATCATTCAGGTGTTCATTGGCAAACTTCAGACGGGCCTGCACATGTGCCTTCCTGAGCAGGGGGACCTTGCGAGCCCTGCAGGATTTTAATCCATTGCGGTGTAATGTGTTTCCAATGGTTTTCTTGGTGACTGTGGTCCCTGCTAATTTGAGGTCATTAACTAACTCCTCCCGTGTAGTTCTAGGATGCTTTTTCACCTTTCTCAGAACCATTGACACCCCACGAGGTGAGATCTTGCGTGGAGCCCCAGAGCGAGGTCGATTGATGGTCATTTTGTGCTCCTTCCATTTTCGAACAATCGCACCAACAGTTGTCACCTTCTCTCCCAGCTTCTTGCTAATGGTTTTGTAGCCCATTCCAGCCTTGTGCAGGTCTACAATTTTGTCTCTGACATCCTTGGACAGCTCTTTGGTCTTTCCCATGTTGGAGAGTTTGGAGTCTGCTTGATTGATTGATTCTGTGGACAGGTGTCTTTTATACAGGTGACTAGTTAAGACAGGTGTCCTTAATGAGGGTGACTAATTGAGTAGAAGTGTCTAACCACTCTGTGGGAGCCAGAACTCTTAATGGTTGGTAGGGGTTCAAATACTTATTTCACTCAATGAAATGCAAATCAGTTGCTATCTTTTATTTAAAGTTATTTTTTCGATTTTCCTTTTGATGTGCTATCTGCCACTGTTACAATAAACCTACCATTGAAATGATACTGTTCTGAGACTTTTCATTTCTTTGTCATTGGACAAACTTACAAAATCAGTGAGGGGTCAAATAATTATTTCCCCCACTGTATTTACCCTTATTTTACAAAGGCTTTGCCCACAAAACATTGACGTCTGTTTAACATACTATAGCATATTTAGCATGATAACTTACAAAAGGTAAAATAATTGTAATTAACACAGCATTCAACATCTCAACTACACTAGAGATGAAAACAAATCATTCAACCCAGTAAATGAATAAAAAAATAAAAAGTTCTATTAGTTGAAACTGGCTTCTAAATTTAAAAGCAGTGGCTTGCCTACTTTAAATGTAAGGGAATGTGCGATAAACACTCAGAAAACATATATAAAGCTGATGGGTATGTTTCAGAAATCGGATAACCCCTTTAAGCAAAAACTGTGAAAATTAGAAAAAAATTCATCATTTTTTCTATTACAAAATATTTCAAGACAAAATATTTCTAAAACTGTTCGTATCGTATGTTTGTACTGTGAAAATGGATGCTGTTTGTGCAGTTTACCTACTGGCTAGGCACACCGCAAGACCTGAATAGATTGGAGCGCATCATAGATTTTGTCTGCCTCTTTTTCTGTTTCTGGTTTTATAGCCTATACTGCCAGAACAGATGATGTATGGTGTCAAAACATTAGAAACACCTTCAAAGTGACTTTTTTCATGTTGACCCCCATAAGGTATATATCTCTGGAAAATTGGAGCATTTTGGGGTTTGCTTTATTTTTTTAAGGAAAACTGAATTGAATTAGGTGGAGAATGAAAATTGCTTTTTATCCCTCCAAATTTTTGATTCAGTGACCTATTTTTTACATTCACCATGTGGCCTTAAAAAAAACACACTTTAACACACGTTCATGTACAGATAAAGCTGAGCTAAAAATGACTCTGATAATATGTCGCAGTGTTATCTCATAACAAAAGCCATTGAAAAGTCAGTTAATATTTTCTTGCCATTTATTACTTAACGTGTTAACCATCAAGTTTAGCTCTGCTGCATCTGTACTTCTGCCGTTTCCAGTATTTTATGTGTGCTTTTTTATAAAAGGAAAAAAATGTGTGTGCGTTTGTATATTTTATGCATACAAAAGACTGCTGTACTAACTATAGCTAAACTATCATATTTTCCAGACTATAAGACACAATTAGGATTTGGAGAAGGGAAATAAGCAAAAAAAAATTAAAATATCTTCCATCAGACCTCAGAACAGACCCCCATTCTTCATCAGACTACAGATCAGACCCTAAAATTAGACCCCAAGCTCCACCAGCCTCAGATCAGATCCCCCAATCTTCATCAGCCTTCCCTCAGACCCCCTAGCCTCCATTTGCCTAAAATCAGACCCCCCAGCCTCCATTAATCTCAGAACAGACCCCCCCAGCCCCTATGAGACTCAGATCAGATCCCCAATCAGCCTCAGATCGGACCCCCCATCGTCCATCAGCCTCAGATCTGTAAATATGACTCAACTCACCATAATGTGGAATTAGTGTGGGCACTGAGCATGTTTCCCTGCAACAAGATATGATGGCTTTCAATAATTGCTTCTGCCCTTCATGTTCAAGTTTTTTTTTTTTAAAAAGACTTGTCTTTTGATACAGGGTGCTTGGTCCGAAAGCGGCGAAGCAGTTTTGAAGGCCTTCATGGCCTCGTTGGGTAGCCAGTCGCCACATGTTATACAGAACGGACTTGGGGCATGTGAGTCACCTGTTGAGATGATCCTGTAGTTTAATAGGTAGCTTTGGCAGCTTTCTTTTTTGGCAGTCCTGGAGTCGTCCATTGTCTCTCCATTGGGTCTGTCTCCCTTTTCAAAGAAGCTCTCCAACAGTCTTTGTATTTTACTCATTTCAGAAGGGTTAGCTTGTGGGCTTATCGGTGCATGAAAAAAAAAACTGCGACTGACTGAGCAAGTGCAGAAAAGAGGCACAGGCGGAAGTGGTCATTTTTCAAAATAAAACACCCTGCAGATTGCGATTGACAATAAAATAATTGTTTTAATTTTTATGTGCGGCCCGGTATCAAATAATCTGCAGCTCATCACTGGTCTATAGCCCGGTTATTGGGGAGCCGTGATCTAGTAGTTTTACTGCACTATATCAAATTTAGAAACCTGGGGTCTAAGTGCATTCAGTACTTCACCAAAATTTCATATACATTTTTATTAAAAATCTTTTGTTTTTTGGATGTGGTGTGTTTTATTTATGCCAAAATCAATGTCTGTATATGAACCCAGACCCACAGTGTTTTTTTTGTTACTAGTTTTGTTTTTATGGGGTGGCTTTCTTCCAGAAATGGCACCACAGATGTATAATGGTTGTTTGTCTTATTAATGCTCAGCCCCATTCACTTCAATGATCCTTAGCTTCCACGGACAGGCGTGGGGCTGTTTTTGGAATAAAGGAGCCATGTTTTTCTAATTTTGGACAACCCCTTTGAGAGCAAGTTAGTTTTGTGACACTATTATGTTTGTTTAGGGGGAAAAGTGATAGATTTTTAAAAAATATATATATATACATTTTAGCTGTGAACCTTAGATTCCCTATAATTTTTAAATGTTATCCTTTTGGATCTCACTCTGTGCCACACCTAGACTTTTCTCTAAATTATATATGATTTAAGGATTATATATACAGAATTCCGTGACTTTTACATGCTACAAAGAAGAGAGATATTTTGAAGGAATAAAGAGAAGTTGACATGAAGCAAAGAACTTGCCAGAAATGTAACAGGTTTTCTTAAATGGGGTAGACAGCTCTTCCTTAGGATAACATACTCTCTACTTCCATGCTTCGAAGCAGTGCTTGACTTTTCCTTGCAACAGTAAGCATGCTGTAAGCCATAAACAGATAATGTCGCTGCAGGTATTCTTCCGAAGCTTGTAAAAAATCAAAGTCTCACAGCCAATCCACTCTCTGCCTGATGACCTTTTTCTTCTGCACTTCATTGATCAGATTTGAAAGGTAGAGCTGGTCACAGTCAGGGCTAAAGGGGACCTGCCGTGGTGTAGTGGCAGGTTCACATCAGAAACCTTACTGGTCTTTTATACTTTGCTCACTTGTCTTTACTTGTCTTGCCAGCTTCCGGTATGAATGACATAAATGCAGCTTGTGCCTGGATGGGATGGGATTTTTATGTGTGTTAATTGGGGTGGAATAAATGATTGGCTGTTTGGTGGATGACCATAAAAATGTACACAAATGGTGAACCTAATGTGTGCAGGCATGGTGTCAGTCACATTACCTCAGCAAGGGTCAGAGATCATATGCTTAGTGTCCTTGTATGATTTTTCCATTTTGGCCCTAGCAGAAGGTCTCTTTTTGTGTAGAGGAGCATACTTTGTCGAACAATCCCTGTGTAATTTTAAATATTATTTTATAATGGGTTGCCAACCTTTTTTGTACAACATATGAATAAAAAAATAAATGAAAAATTCTCGGTGTGCCATGCAGTACAGGAGATTCATATAACACAAACTCTAGATAAGCTACTATAACACTTCCTACGGATAAGCACATAGCTACTGGAATACCGCCGCTTATGTCTAAGAATATAACTATGGTACCACCCTCACATATACAAGAATGTTGCTTCTGACCGGCGCTTTTGGTAACATCCAGTGTCCTTATCTTTTCCCACTATAACTAATGTATGCCTCCACAGTAGTGAGTGCTGTGCCCCGGTATACACATCTAGAGCCGAGCTAACATCCCCTGCTCCCACTGTAATCACATTCACCCCCCCCCCCCCCACAGTAATAACATTCATGAAGCTCAACCCCACTGCTCCTTGTACAGAGCTTACCTCCCTACTACAGAAAAAATTATAATCTTTATTGATATAGTGCCAAAATATTCCACAAAGCTTTACAACTCAGAGAGAACATCAGGGGAGGACTGAGAACATAAAGTGGCCCTGGAAAAAAAATAAAAAAGTGGCCCCATGGCATAAGCTGGTCTAAATTGACAGGAGGTGAGGCCAAAACAAGTAGGCAGGGACAACTCAAGCAGACAA
Organism: Bufo bufo; assembly: GCF_905171765.1. NCBI lineage: Eukaryota > Metazoa > Chordata > Amphibia > Anura > Bufonidae > Bufo > Bufo bufo. Next base: position 194,428,174 of record NC_053393.1, read on the forward strand.
GGTCAGCAATACAATAGTACACACAATACCACCCCAGCAGAACCAAATACCACAGTGTACCACAACATACTGCAACCCAGCAGCACAAAATACCTCCCTAGAAGTACCTGACACGCCCAGTGTTAATTAATGCTAGGAGCCTTAGGTTGTTATGTATCGAGCTGGTGGACTTGAGGCCTCAAATGGCCCTCCTGAACATTGGCCCTACTCCTCACTCCCTGATTTAATTCAGACAGATTGTTCCCTATCATTACCCCATCATCCCCTGCAATCATGTAGGCTTATCATACTCCTTTGTTCAAGTTTGTGGCAGTGCTGAGGGAGACTTGTGGCAACTGAACACACACAAGGATTGACTTGCCAGGCAGCACCAGTAACACAGGCGTCGCTGAGCAAAATGGCGTAGTTCCATAGTCTTTCCTCAACAGCTTCTCTTTGGCAGGGAGTGTGAGAGGTGGTCCTTCTCCTGGCAGACATGCCAAGCATGTGGCTTGTCTGCAAGGTGAAGGCAGTTTTTTTTCTTAACACAGTGCAGCAAAGGGGCTAGATGGAAACGGAGAAAACACTGAAAAGTCTTGGTGTCATGCGCAAATTCTTGGTCTCATTGGTGACCATTTTGGTCACCATCTGGAGCCTTGCAGTAAGATGATTGCAGCCATATGTATCTAAGGAGGGAAGTGTTGGGCCAGGAGAGGCATTGGATAGCAGGCAGCGGGCCATATCTGGCACATGCTTTATAACTTTGTTGCTGTGCATTGATTTAGTAGTAAATTTATTATTGCTAAGTAATATTTTATAAGTCCGTATCAGGGGAATTTTTTTCATTTGCAGTCAGTCAATAGAATTATATAATAGTTTCTATTTTCCTTTATCAGAAGTGTTCTGATATCTGAGCAAGGCAGTTTTGTAGAAATCTTGCCAGCTTGTCATACATTGTCCCTAGAATCATGGATTAATCACCTAAATGTTTAGCCAAAGTCCAACTCAGGCAGTGGGAAAAGTAACTAACTGTTCTGCCCCAGCTGGGCTCGGGCAGAAAAAGTAGGGGGAGGGCTGCTTTAGATGCTTTCTCCTGAATGGAGGCAGCTAAAAACATGCAAGCCACAAGGAATTGAGTTGCCATTCCACTTGCCAATAAAGCAGTTCCTTAAAGGTGGTTGTCTCGCCATCGGATATGCCTCCAATGTCAGATTGACTCCTGATCACTAGAATGAGGTGACCATGTCACTAGGAAAGCAGTGTTCCAACTTGTCTCCTGCTGACTCCACTGCTTTTCTTAGTGTCCTCATGGACAACCATTGACTGTAACGGGCGGCTTAAATTTTTTGACAATGGTGGCATATCCTGGTGATACCACCAGTGTCTGTGATAAGCTTTTAAAAAAAAGCTATTTAGGGAAAATGTTAGCTGTAAACAGGCCATGGATTGATCCATCTCGCACTCTGTATTACCAGAGATCGCCCGCTAATATAATTATCACAAACGTTCCTGCGACAGGTGGCAGGAGATCGGTGAGACTGGCAACATGTGATTTGATCTGACAGGTTTTCCTTGTGGATCAATAGGCGTCTGTGTTTCTGGTAATGGCCACACCCCTTGCCTCAGGTGTTGCTAATGTGGTCATTTAACCTTCCTTATTCATTGTTGTTCCCTCCTACACCGAAGCGTGACAATAATACGGTATTGTATAGCAGTTGTAGATAGAACAATCTTACAGTATATAGTCTGTGAGCTCTGAGATAAATGTCCAGGAAAGGAATGAAATTAATTGACTTTACAAAACTTTTTTTTTATCCCTTTTCATTACTTCTTAAGTTCAAATTATAAATACTGTGTTCCATTTCTATTTGCATAAATTGCATTAACATAATATAAAAAGGCAATCTACTAAAGCCATTTAGCTCTCTTGAACTGGAACTTAATGCTTAAAATTACATTTTATGACTTTTGGCTAGTGGCTCTCAAAATACAAATTGTCCATCAGCTTTATAAATGAAATGGTTTGAGTTTGTCGTTTTGTGCAAGTATTATAGCTATTTCTCTGTTTTTTTATTTTTCTCCTAAAACATTTATTTCTTCTGCGGTATTTGCTAGATAGGCGATTGACATTATCCTTCAGTAGTTAGTCTCCTATATGTCAGACCCATGATTTTCTGCAATTTTTCACTCTACTCACTATCATGTATTTTTCAGAAATTTGTTCATTTTTTCATGGTTCACATTGGAGTTTTCCCATCCTAGATATTCATGACATACTCAAAATAAGTCATAAATGCCAGAATGGATGGTATTGGGAGAACTGAGTGTCCTACAAAACTCGTTCACAGATTTAATACACATGGGGGCTGCAGTGCACAGAGGGGCTAGGCACCACCCCTTGGTGCACTGAACTGAGGAACGTTGCAGCCAATTTTCACAAGACAGGTGTAATTTTAATCAGCAGGATTTTACCCTATTGTTCAGTATTCATGGCTTGACACGGATGATCCTGCTGACAGGTGCTCTTTAAGCATTTTTGCTCAAAAAAGCAGCAGTCATTTAATTGATTTAGGGGTTGTCTCTCTTCAGTAAGTTGCATTTATCATGTAGAGAAAGTTAATACAAGCCACTTACTAATGTATTGTTATTATCCATATTAACTCCTTTGCTGGCTAGATTAATTTTTCCATCACATTATACACTGCTCGTTTCCATGGTTACAGACCACCCTGCAATCCATCAGTGGTGGTCGTGCTTGCACGCTATAGGAAAAAGCGTCAGCCTCTCTGGTGGCCAGGACCATGGGAGCACACATAGGCTAGTGCTTTTTCCTATAGAATACAAGCACAACCACCACTGCTGGATTGCAGGGTGGTCTGTAACCATGGAAACGGGCAGTGTATAATGTGATGGAAAGATGAATCCAGACAGCAAAGGAAGCAATATGGACAATCACAATACATTAGTAAGTGGCTTGTATTAACTTTCTCTACATGATAAATGCGACTTACTGAAGTGAGACGACCCCTTTAACTTTTTACTGTTACTTCTACTATTAACACAACTGTTTTCCATATTTGCCTTTGTAGAAATATATTTATGTGATTTGTTAGAACTTGACAGAGGAATAAGATATTGAAGGGAACCAATCAGGAAATTTATTCCATATACGCAAATAGAGAAATACCTGTCAATCAAGCCAAACTGGTCAGATAGAAGCCGGTGAGATGCTGCTCAGTGGACACTTCTCCATGTGTTGCAGAGTAAAATACAGCTCTTTGTTGTTAGTAGCCTGTCAGCATTTCATGTAGCCCATGAATTGGTCAGCATACAGTAAGTTTCTTGACTGGTTCCTTTAACCATTTCTGGACCTCGCATAGGCTTTAAACGTCCTGGCAGTCCATACGAGATTCCTGAACATCAGTTACATCAACAGTAGGGATGAGTGAATCGACTTTGGATGAAACATCCGAAGTCGATTTGCATAAAACTTTGTTTTAATACTGTATGGAGAGAGCGTATTAGAATGTATTGGCTGAGCCAAAGTTATTACTTTGCGAAGTCTCGCGGGACTTTGCATAATAACTTCAGAAATTGATTTATACTGTAAAAAAACATTTTCCAAACTCTGGTTCGGTTCCAAGTGGTGAATAGTCCGCAATGCATGGGTGTGCACGCCATTTGCGAATGTGTACCTATTGACTTGAATGGCTCCGTAATCCACAAGAGACAGTCTGCACCGCAAAAAAAAAGAAAGACATATTCTATATTTTTGTGGTGCGGAGGCGTGTACTGAAATCCCACGGAAGCACATCTTAGTGCTTCCGTGGGCTTCCGACCTGTGCCTCCACTACCTACTACTCCGTATTTTGAGGATTGTTGACCCAGTCAGTCAATGGGTCCGCATCTGTGTTACAGAGTGCACATGGCTGGTGGCCGTATATTGCGGACCCGCTGTTTGCCGTCTGCAGTAGAGGCACGCGGCACAAACGCTCGTGTGCATGAGCCATAAGGCTGACTTTTTCACAGTTAAAGCTATTTGAAGAGTATGCGCTTCTCTGCTTAACTGCTCACTGTTGACATTTTAGCGGCAAGCGTGTGTAATTGCATCTCCTCCGTCCTCGGTCACTTCTATGGAACAACTTCTTCCTGTTCAAGTGAATAGGAGGGAGCCGTTCCATTGAAATGAATGAGATGGAGGATCTGCAATTACACTGCTCGATGAGCTGGTAAACAGAGAAGACTACACAGTCGGGTGCCAGCAGTCGGCCTCCCGCTGATCTGATATTTGGTAATTAGAATAGATCATCAATATTACAAAAGAAGACAACCCCTTTAAACTCAATTCACCCTGTTTAGAGCCAGATTAGTGATATTAACACTCAGAGTGCCTGATTTTGAAGACACCCCTGATGTGGACATGACTCTCTAACGCTTTTCCTATCATGTTCATACGCTCTGCTGAACATACCAGTTCATCTGGGATTCCAATGTATTGGTTGCCTAATTTAAAGGAATATTCTCATCTACGTAGTTTCTATATGAGCTTGGCTGTTTCCATACATTTTGCCACCTCTCGCAGCGGTGGGCCGGGACGGGGTTGGAGGACCCCTGTTCTTAATATGGGATCCTCATCTGTGACGTCACCATGAGATGAGAATACCGCTTTATTGTGCTCTCTATTTCTCTACATGCAGGCTCATGTGTCAGATAATGTAGGTGCACGTGAAATAGTGGCAGAAGATGTAAATCGAGATGATAGCAGTGTATTTGTAGTGTAAATACTCTTATTGTCTGCATATGTACGGTATATAGAAACTGAATACAAAAAACCTTTCGAATGCCACCTCCCTTTCTATAATGATGCTACTTTTCAGATTGCCTGGATTTTTTATACAATCTTCTTCCTGCTCTCGGCGTTTCTTTGTCAAGGTTTGAAATGAGGTAATTTTAAATATTCCATGATATATATTATTTTGCAGCCTTTTAATGATACGGAACAGCGATGACCTGCCGCTTTAGTTATTCCTTCAAAAAAGAGTAATTGTAAAAATTAACTTGTCATCCACCGCAGCTCAGTATTGTAATATTACTAAAAGTCCATGGTCACACTATTTTCTTATATTTTTGAGATTCAGCATCTGGCTCTGTGGGGTACTGATGGCTTCTGTGAAGAAAAGCTCCAGAGTGAGCAATTAAATGTAAAGTGACAGTATAAAATATGATCATTAGGCTTCTACAAAAGACACATTTATGAATTTAGCAGATAACTGTCATTTTGTTCTCTCCTTATTTGCTCTTTGCATACTTTGACTTTTGCAGTTCTATTTTTCTCGTGAGTGATTGCTTTTTTATCATTCCGCAACATTTTAACTCCATTTGTAAAAAAGGGCTTGCTCTGGATTTTTTACAGTCGCCAGGGTTATCAAAGTCGTCCCTTTTTAAAAAAAAAAAACTTGGAACAATATATGCATTTTTCCTGATATTTAATAAACAGGGAAGAATCCATGTCAGCACTTTTGTGTGAAAATTAATATTCTTTTTTTTATTTTTTTTATTCTTGCTATGCACTTTCCTAGATGCCCTGCTAGGACTTCCCATAGTGTATATGTGTGTGCCAGGGTTGAACTGCAGGGGATTTTATTTTTGTTAGAGATTAAACTAGGATTTCTGTCTACTCATCTTTACGAGCTGCAAAATTATATTATATATATAAAATTTAAAAAATGGCACCCAATAGCAACAGGTTTTTAGAAGTTTTAGAAGTCTCGAGGTAATACTTTAATATTCTTTTATACTGTCTGTTCAGACGTTTCTAACAATTAGCCCAAAATATATGATTACGATACATATATGTTGACCTAACTTCATAGACAATTCGTTAAAAGGGTTTCCAAGATTAGCGAAAATTGAGACACAGGCAAGGGATGGTGTTAACAAAATAAGGATTATTTCCCCGTTGAATCACCCACCACTCCAGCACTGTCATTGCTTTGGTCATTCCCAGCGGTCATTGTTTACAGGGCTACAGTGCTGATGTCGCGTTGACAGCATGTGACTACTGCAGCCAGTCGAAAGCCTCAGTAGTACACTGTTGTTGATGTAATTCAGAGCTGCAGTCCTATAACAAACAAAAAAAGACAGTCAAAAAGGATTAGAATTGCGCCATTGGCAATTCAGTAGGCAAGTCATGCTTATTTTGTTATTTTACATCTCCTCTTGCTTGTGCCCCAGTAATAGTAATTCTCCGCAACCCATTTAATTATTCACATAGCAACCATTGGGGCCCCACCATTTTCCCGTCCTCTGACCACAAGGAGTTTATGTGGACTGACAGTCGAACAATGTAGGTAGCAGAGGTAACAAGGCAATCTCACATAGCTGTGTCTTTTGTGGGTTCTCACATTTTTGACAACTGCTGTACACAATCAAATGTGATCCATTGGGAACCTGAGACTAGGTTTTCCTATCAGGTGAATAGACAATAAATGTTGGAATACCCCATATGCCAGCCTTCTGATGGGCTTTTGTAACATATAGTATATTTCATACTTTTATATGTTCAAAATGATTGCATGCAGTTCTGCACATGTGCATACATTTGCAAGTGTCCTTCTAGAAATATATTGATACAGTGTGATATATTGGCCCATGTTTACTAATATGTCTGAGCCAAAAGTTTTGGACAACTAGGGCGTCTACACTTATTTTTTTCTACATGCTTGACAAAGGGGCAGGCCTAAGATGCATTAAAAGATGGTATAGAGTCAGAGAAAAGTGTTTGTCCCCGTACCAGATTTATCATCCAGCCTAAGTCACTGGGATAAAACCTGTGTAAGTTTACGTCCTTTTTAGGCCTCATGCACACGACAGTAGTTTTGGTCTGGATCTGATCTCCATTTTTTGCAGATCAATGCAGGCCGTTTCATTTCAATGGGGCTGCAAAAGACCCAGACAGCACACAGTGTGCTGTCCACATCCTTATTTCCGTAGAACATGTCCTAATCTTGTTTGTTTTGTGGACAAGAATAGACATTTTTAACATATTGCGGGATATGTGGAAGGGAAAACGTGGAATGCACAAGGCCGGTATCTGTGTTTTGTGGCTCGGCGATTTGCAGACCACAAACGCAGATGTGGTAGTGTGCAGGAGACCTTAGGATTTGTAAATCTGTTCCATTATACTCTAAGTTGCCACTTAAGGGGAGTTGCCACTTACATGTTACTCCTTCCTCTGCCAGACCCTTCCTCTCCTTCTTGATTGACAGAGCTGTGTTCTTGCATAGTTATTTTTATCTGGCTCAGTCAATCCAGAAGAAGAGGTAGGGACTGGCAGAGGAACTATAGCCATGGTCAAGGATCTGACATAGCAGTGGGCTCATACACAACAGAATCCATGAAATCCAGTAACAGACAATCTGCATCTCAAAGGCAGACATTATAGAAACGGACTACAACCAAGCCTGGTGTAGTTTGATCCTGCAATATTTCTTCTGTCTGTCCGATCCTTACTAACATCCATATGTTGGGTCAGCAAGATTTAGGAGACCTACTAATGACAATATGACTTCAGGATCAAACTACACAACAGACTTTTGTAGTCTTTTTCTCATAGTGCTTGCAGTTCAGTAATAAACACCCTTTTGACTCTGCTACCATACAGGCGCCACGGCCCGGAGGACTGGAGGATGGGAGTAGTAATGGCTCTGGCTGCAACAGCCATTCAAATAAATCACAGTGACAGTCCTCACACTGATTTTTTTCTGCGGTCACGAAGTGACAGGAGAGCACACCCTCATGTTGGGGCTCCTTTGTTGTTATGAGTTTGGTAATGGTGCCAGGCAGGAGATTTAGGTGCTGTCCCCGGAAAATGGGGATCTCTTTGCTCTCTCTTTGCTAAAATGCAGCTGTGGATGCCACACCACTCACCATGCCATCCAGTGTCCTGGTCAGCGGCACACTCTCTATATTGCTGCCTCCATGTTCCTGCCTGATGCTTCCTTAGGCAGCCTCTTAAAGGTCCAATATGTGTGCTCCTAAATCCTTCCCCAGTTAATGGCTGAGGGTCCTTGGTTATTTAAGGCACCCTCTCTAGGCAGAGGGCGTGTGATGTTTAGGTTCCCTGGTGACCAGCAAAGGTGTTTAATAATCTAGGGCTATTGCAGTTTATCTGCGTTTATCCTGCACTATTTCTTGCCTATTTTTCTGCCGTGTTTCAGTCCGGAACTCATCCTGCCTGTGTTCTTCTGCACTTCGAGTTCAGTTCTGTTCGTGTTTCAATTCTATACTCAGTTTGTGCTCCAGTCTTATCCCTAGCCTGCCTGCCTTGTGTGTGCTTCACCACTACCCTGCCCACAAATCAATCCTGTTTGTAAACTCAGCCATGTTAACTGTGCGCTGAGTGGATCTCAAAAACCAGCCTTCAATCCTTAGTGACTGTTTAGACTGTATCTGTAGTTTTCCTGCATTTCTGGTGTGTTTTCTGTATCCTGAGCTCCCGGTGCTTGCATTGGAGTTCCTGACACCAGTGTGGCAACTGCCAAATACATTGGGATTATCCCAGGAGGTAGTGGTCTGCTAATCTGCAACAAAGTCCAGATCCCTGTATGGGGATTTAAGGGCAAATATCAGAAAATGCTGGAATAATGCCCTTGGGGTTAGCCCTATGTCGAACCAGTTAGTTGTCACAATGGGACCACACTCCCTGATCCGTAAGTCAGTTTGCAGTGCAAATCTTCTCCAATATCAATGTATGGATATGAGTTATGATAGCGTTGTAGCACTCCTTCTGTGTCTCCTTCCAGAGTCTGTAATGCTCAGCTGAGCGGTACAGTGTTAAGATACGGTTGGCCAGGACTCTGTCTAAATGTTTAAGGGTGTATTAGTAATGTCCCCCTCACTGCCGTAAAGTCTTTATCAGCCTTAAAGAGCGAATATATTACTGACTGACTCCAGTGTTCGGCCTTGCAGATTCTGGACCTTCTCTCTCTGGAGTACTGTAGAGTAGATATGGCTTTCTTTATGCACATACCTCAGAGATCGTAAACTTCTTGGACTCATGCCTTTTTTCTCCAAAGAGTGAGCACATGTAGCTCCTCTCTCTTCCTCAACTAACACTAGAATGACTCTAAACTAGGAGCAGACCTAAGTCCATCTCCTAGCCTCCTACAAGAGTCAGGACTGTTAACCTTGACTTATCCATACAGAACTGTACAGCTAATGCAATAGATCAAATAACATTAAATAATATTTAACAACCAAAACAACTTTGCATGTACCTTATTCCTGTGGTACTACACAACCTGCAAATCTTTGCCACATGTATATGGCATTTGCCAGACACCGTTAAGGCTCCATTCACGCCGTTTGCCAGACACCGTTAAGGCTACATTCAACGTGTTTTGCGGATACACGGAGCCGCGGATCCGCAAAACACAGAAAGCGGCAATGTGCGCTCCGCATTTTGCAGACCGCACATTGCCGGCACTAATAGAATATGCCTGTTCTTTTCCGCAATTGCGGACAAAAATAGGACATGTTCTATTTTTTTATGGAACGGAAGTGCGGACCTGGAAGTGCAGATCCGCAATTCCGTGTCCGGGCAGCACATCGTGCTGCCCCATAGGAATGAATGGGTCCGCAATTCCGTTCCGCAAAATGCATAACGAAATTGCGGACGTGTGAATGGAGCCTTAGTCTTCACACTTGTTTTCCACATAAACATACTGTGGTCTGAATGAAAGACACTATGCTGAGAAAGAAGAGGTTGTTTCATTTTAAGAATAATTCAAATTTTCTTTCAAAGTTCTACTCTCCCAACTGCAATATCACTGCTCGCAGCATTTTGCTTAACTAGACTGCAATCCCTCTACCCTAAGGACCCTTCATGTCATCTATTGGAGAGATTTTTCTTTATATATTTATTTTTGAAGAATGCTTTTTCTTTCTGGACTTGTTTTTTTTTTTTTTATGTCAGAAATATGACACCACATTAAAAAAGGATTGGATCCTGCTATTGGTTATGCAAGCCATGTCAGCTTTTATTTATTTAGATCCATAGGCTTAGGCAGCCCTTTAGCGTCTTTGGCTTTGCAGTGTGAAATCATGCAAAAAACATACCTATTGAAAATCATGATTTTCTAAACATTCAAAAGGAAAAAAAAAAAAAAAACAGGTAAAACCATGTTGTTTGGAAGTTGTAGAAATTCATTAGCAATATCTGAATTATCTTATTTTAATGTGAGTGTAAAATGGAAAGAAAAATCAGCCCCCCCCCATGCCATCAGGGTCCCACTTAGTGCCATCAGCTGCCCGCTCAGTGACATCAGCTGCCCCCTCAGTGCCACCACCAGCCCCCCCGTGCCATCAGCTTCCCCCCTAGTGCCACCAGCTGCCCCCTAAGGTCTATCAACTCCCCCCCCAGTGCCATCAGCTCCCCCCCAGTGCCATCAGCTCCCCCCCAGTGCCATCAGGCTCCCCCCAGTGCCATCAGCTACCCCCTCAATGCCATCAGCTGCCCCCTCAATGCCATCAGCTTCCCCCTAGTGCCATCAGCTGCCCCCTAGTGCCATCAGCTGCCCCCTAGTGCCATCAGCTGCCCCGCCAGTGCCATCAGCTCCCCCGCCAGTGCCATCAGCTCCCCCCAGTGCCATCAGCACCCACCCAGTGCCATCAGCTCCCCCCCAGTGCCATCAGCTCACCCCCAGTGCCATCAGCTCCCCCCCAGTGCCATCAGCTCCCCCCAGTGCCATCAGCTCCCCCCCCAGTGCCATCAGCTCCCCCGTAAGTGCCATCAGCTTCCACCCAGTGCCATCAGCTCCCCCGTAAGTGCCATCAGCTTCCACCCAGTGCCATCAGCTTCCACCCAGTGCCATCAGCTTCCACCTAGTGCCATCAGCTTCCCTCACCAGTGCCATCAGGATCCCTTCCAGTGCCATCAGGATCCCTTCCAGTGCCATCAGGATCCCTTCCAGTGCCATCAGGATCCCCTCCAGTGCCATCATCTTCCCTCCAGTGCCATCATCTTCCCTCCAATGCCATCATCTTCCCTCCAGTGCCATCATCTTCTCCCCAGTGCCATCATCTTCCATCCAGTGCCATCAGGCTCCCACCCAGTGCCATTAGCTTTCCTCCCCAGTGCCATCAGCTACCCTCCCCAGTGCCATCAGCTCCCCCCCAGTGCCACCAGCTTGCCCCCCAGTGCCACCATCTCCCCCTCCTAGCCATGTCCCCAGCACCAGTGAAATAAAATACTTACCTCTCCTGTAGGGGCTCCGCTCCACAGCTTATCCTCTTCCTCTCCGCGCGCTGCACTGTTGTCCTGATGTCACACAGCGTCAGGTCATAGTGCTCGCTTATGTTGTGTCAGGAGGAATGTTCAGCATAGTGCAGGCCAGCGGGTGACCACGGAGTGGTGAGTAATAGCAAGAGCTTCACTCCCACTCTGTGGCCACATGTCCCACTAGAGAGCAAGAATTAAAAGATCTCCGTCATAGATTACATAATATAGAGCTTCATAAATGCAATCTAGCTTTGAGACGCTTAAAAGCCCAATATTATGGGCATGATAATAAAGCTGGATCACTTTTGGCCTCCAGGCTAAAAGCATAGCAAAACAAAATGAGACTTCCCTTCCTATTTGACTCTCAAGGGCGCAAAATATTTGATCCTCAACAAATTGCCAACTCTATAGCCTTATTTTACTCTTCACTATATAACTTAGGATTAAATGCTGGTATGTCCCACCCTACTCCAGCGGGCATCGAAATTTTTTTACATTCGGCGACTCAGGTGCAAAAACAACAATTGGATAAACTGAGGTCAAAATTCACTGATACAGAGATAGATACGACTATTAAGTCCCTAAAATCTAACAAATTTCTGGGACCTGATGGTCTCTCGAATGACTATAATAAACAGTTTAGGGAAATCCTAACACCCTCTCTTAAGAAACGTTTCAACCAAGTAAGAACTAGTGTAGTTTTTCCGGCTGAAATGCTGGAAGCAACCATTTTAACCCTACCTAAGTCGGGGAAGTCCCCTGATAGACCAGAGAATTTCCGTCCCATCTCGTTGCTCAATACGGATCTAAAGCTGTATGCAAAAATTTTTGTTTCGAGATTGGCGGAGATTCTCTCTAGTATAGTTCATAAGGACCAAGTGGGCTTTGTGAAGGGAAGACAATCAGTGGATGGTACCAGATTCTTTTTGGATTTGGCGGGAGAGGTGGAGACGTGTCGTACACCTTCTCTGCTCCTATCCTTGGATGCGGAGAAGGCATTCGACAGGGTTCATTGGGGATATCTGGACAGGGTATTGGAGAAATTTGGAATCATTGGGGTAGCCAAAACAGCTTTCATGGCCATGTATACCAAACCGTCAGCTAAAGTATTAACTTCAGGGTTTATGTCTAGTCCTTTCCCAATAACAAACAGGACACGTCAAGTGTGTCCATTGTCACCTTTGATTTTTACTCTCATAATGAAACCTTTGGCTGCCGCCATAAGAGAAACAAAGAGTATTAAAGGAGTGGTCGTAGGAGGTATAGAACACAAAATAGGCCTGTTCGCCGATGATGTGATTATAGCATTATCTGACCCCCAATCTCCTATACCGGCTGTACTGACAAAACTCAGGGATTTCAGTTCAATCTCCTATTATAAACTAAACACTAGCAAATCTATTATTTTGAATATGGGTTTATCTCCAGATGTAAGCCCATGCATGTCATCCCAATTCCCATTTAAATGTGCATCAGAGGGTATTTTGCATTTGGGTATTATGTTGACTTTCCCTAGTAAAGACCTTTTTAAAACAAATTATCTGCCACTCCTTAACAGTGTCAAATGATCTCAAGATGTATTCATTGGTGGATCTCTCCTGGTTTGAGAGGATAGCAACAATTAAAATGATAGTATTGCCTAAAATATTATACATGTTCAGAAACATGCCTATTCAGACATCCAAAAGATATATACGTAAGCTACAATCTCTTCTTTTGAGGTTTGTATGGAAATACTCTAGGCATAGAGTTGCTGCATCTACATTGTATAAACCTATAGCCCAAGGAGGCTTTAGTTTTCCTAACTTGTTACTTTACTATCATGCTACACTTCTAGATCAGATATGTGGCTGGTTTAATAAGGTTGACCCTCCTCGCTGGGTGACTGTAGAGACTGAGAGCATGGGAAATGGGTCCCTTATAGAACTCCTACAGTTTCCAAATATCAAAACTTTCAATCGACAGTCAAGATTCAAACCTGTTGTAGCTAGTTTTAATTCATGGAAAGAAATAGTGCTCGCTAATAAACTGGTTAGTCTGTAGGTTTCCCAAATCTTGATAGGTACGATAGAATCTATGATCCCTGACACATCATTTAAAGAATGGATCCAAAAAGGGATATCATCAGTGAGTCTCCTAAGAGATGATACGGGTCTGTTACCTTTTGCAACCTTAGCAGATAGATTTAACTTGTCTTTAAATACCTGATACTAAGATCCTTCTTAAATTCTCTTTCAAAAGACCAGAACCCTCCTAAGTCTCCTTTCGATTTACACTTTTTTGGCGTAACTGGGAGGCAGGGCTCCAGATGGCGACCAAAATGGTTGACAATGCGACTTAGAATTTACAAATGGCGACAATACTTTTTAGTCTTGTCGCCATTTGCGACTAGAGCCGCGCCGCAGCTCTGAATACAGCGGCGGGCACAGAAGCTGAACTATCATGTTCTTATCAGCAGCGCAGTGGAAGAGTCTCTCCCTCCCCTCTGTGCTGCTGCCGCCGCGGCCAATAAGAAGGGGGACAGGGGGAGGAGCTGTGGCCACTGCACCACCAATGAAGATAACTGACCTGTTAATACAAATACAGGAGGGTGCCGGAATCAAATAGCGGCACCCGACCTCTATGACAGGGAGCGGCACCTGAGGGGTTAACTGCCGCTGATCGCAGCTCCCTGTCATAGAGGTCGGGTGCCGGCTATTTGATTCTGGCACCCGCCTCCTGTATTTGTATTAACAGGTCAGTTATCTTCATTGGTGGTGCAGCGCGCCCTCCCCCAACACCCCAGTATAATAAACATTGAGTGCGCCCCCCCAGTATAATAAACATTGAGTGCGCCCCCCAGTATAATAAACATTGAATGCGGCCCCCCCAGTATAATAAACATTAAGTGCGCCCCCCCAGTATAATAAACATTGAGTGTGCCCCCCAGTATAATAAACATTAAGTGCGCCCCCCAGTATAATAAACATTGAGTGCGCCCCCCCCAGTATAATAAACATTGAGTGTGCCCCCCCAATATAATAAAAATTGAGTGCGCCCCCCCAGTATAATAAACATTTAGTGCGCCCCCCCAGTATAATAAACATTGAGTGCGCCCCCCAGTATAATAAACATTGAGTGCGCCCCCCCAGTATAATAAACATTGAGTGCACCCCCCCAGTATAATAAACATTGAGTGCGGCCCCCCCCCCCAGTATAATAAACATTGGTGGCGCAGTGGGCAGTGCCAATGAGGGTTAAAAAAATAAATAAAAATTAACTCACCTCCTCCAATTGATCACGTATCTGCCGGTCTCCTGTTCTTTCTTCAGGACCTGTGGTGACGTCACTGAGCTCCATCACATGGTCCATTACCATGGTGATGGATCATGTGATGTATCATGTGATGTATCATGTGATGAGCACAGTGATGTCACCACAGGTCCTTTGACAGGTCCTGAAGAAAGAACAGGAGACCGGCTGCTATGCGATCAATTGGAGGAGGTGAGTTAATTTTTATTTATTTATTATACTAGGGAGGGGGGGCGCACTGCACCACCAATGTTTATTATGTTCCGGGGGGGTGCACCACTCCACCAATGTTTATTATATTGGGGTGTTGGGGGGGCGCACTGCGCCACCAATGTTTATTATATTGGGGTGTATATAATGTTTATTATATTGTCCTTCTACTACGCATTCTGCATTAAAGAATGCTATTATTTTCCCTTATAATCATGTTGTTATAAGGGAAAGTAATACAGTGAATAGACTTTCATCCTAGCAACCATGCATGAAAATCGCACGGTTCAACCGGAAGGATGGATCCGGCATTCCGGTATTTTGAATGCCGGATACGGCACTAATACATTCCTATGGGGAAAAATGCTGAATCCGGCATTCAGGCATATCTTCTGTTTTTTTCGCCAGAGATAATTGCCTGATCAGTCAAAAAGACTGACCTGAAGACATCTTTTCTGGTATAGAGCCCCTGTGACGGAACTCTATGCCGGAAATGAAAAACGCTAGTGTGAAAGTACCCTAAAATATTAAGTTTAAATCCGCCTTTCCCAATTTTACATATAAAATATATAAACAATAAATAAACATATTACATAGCGCTGTGTCCTAAAAGTCCAAACTATTAAATTTAAAAAAAAATTCTCCTATGCGGTGAGCATTCGCCATTTTTAGTCACCCTGTCACCCCAAAAAATAGGATAGGACTGTTCTATTATGGGTCGAACGTTTCATAAAATGCAAAATGCACGCAGCTTTTTTTGGTGTTTTTTTTTTGCACGGTATTGAGTATCGCAATACTTTTTTATGGTGACGAAAGCAAATCAAAACTTTGGCATCGAAACAACCCTACGCCAATCTGATCGGCGTAGCGTTGTCACGATACCAAAATTTTTATTCGGTTTTGATTTGGCGACTAAAAATTTAATTTGGCTCCTAAATTTTTCAGTTCAGGAGCCAATGGCTACTAGGTATTTTTTTTAGTCTGGAGCCCTGGGAGGTCCAAAGGGTTATCAAAAATTTACAAACTAATACTGGAAGTTTGTAATTCTGCTAACATTTCGGGTCTAGATAAATGGGCATTGGATTTAAATATACCATATGATATTGTCAATTGGCAAAAGATGTTTTCAGCCCCTCACCAATATTCTAGGTGTTCAGGAAAGTGCTTTATAGATGGTACATGACTCCGGACCGTTTATCTATGATATACCCAGAAGTATCAGCACAATGTTGGAGATGTGAGCAGGCTATTGGTACTATTCTACATGTGTTCTGGGAATGTCCAAAAATAAGAGATTTTTGGAAAGAGATACAGGATCTCCAAATCTCTGTTTTAAACTTACAGATACCCTACAAACCAGATATGTATTTACTACTCAGTGGATTAGATGTGGTCCCAAATAAATCCCGTACTATTTTATTTTATGTTTTAACGACTTCCAAAATACTTATAGCTAAACTCTGGAGAGCCTGGTTTGAAATTATTTGGATGATTGCACTGATATCTAGATGTGCCCCTACATTAATTACACTTATTGCTAACATTTTACTAGTGTATTGTTGTACTTGCTATGTACCTTATATCATACTCCGCCAGATGTCAGATTAATAACTTTATATTATAGATCCTTGCTCAAGTTCCCATTGTCTATGAATAGGTGAAATTTGGGGCTTTGTACAAACCTTGGCATTTGTTCTGTCTAGTTCTTTGTTTGTTTTTTGTTATGTCCCGTACCCTCTCCCTTTGATTTCTCTCCTCCCTTTACCTCCTTTGGTTCCAGGTACACAATTCCAGAAGACAATTGCTACACTGTTGGACATTTTATTCAAAATCTCGCTCATTATGCTTTACAGTGTAAATGATTGTTCGTGCATTAGATTACATGATTGACCTATCATATGTACCTATCTTGTGAATCTCTAAAATAAAAATATTGTGATATAAAGAAAGAGTGGCTTCGTTCCCCAGAGCTTGGTTTCCATTTCTTGATTTATTATGTTACTTGTTCAATTCTGAGTTATCAGCTCTAAACCCGGACATACCCTTATTTTCACCCAGGCAGCCCCCCTGAGGCTAGCATCGGAGCATCTCATGGGCTCTTTTGTTTATCATAACAGGCCGTTTTACTGGCTAGGGCAGCGCTAAATTCTGCCCATCAGTGCCAGTGACATCACCGGGCTTCCTGGCAGCCCTATGGAGAGCCCGGTACGTTCAAAAATGCGTTTGCCCTGCGCGATTTAGCGCAGGGAAAAAGAGAGCATCGGAGCATGAACTGCTCCAATGCTCAAGTCGGGGGGGGTGCCTGGGTGAAAATGGAGGTATGTCCGGGTTCAGCTCTGAAACCGGACAACCCCTTTAAGTTAGTAGTTTGTAATGGATGAAGTTGCTTTATGTGTAGTTTGGTGTTGACCCATTATTATTGCATCTTTATTAAAGGGGTTGCTCATTTTTGAGACAGCAAATTTCAGATTGATGGTCTCATTGATGTTGGCTTTTCATGTAGTTTATTTATGCTGGGTATCTCCACAAAATGCTTTTGGAAAACATGGAATAATATAATCAATTGAGGTTAGTGGGAAGCATTGATTTTCATTTTCAGATCTGAGGACCTCCACAGCTGAGAGCTTTGGATATTGCTGGCTCCTCGTGTTTTAGTGACACATAATCTATTTGGACAAACAGCAGAGAACCCATATATATGTGTTTTAACGTTTTCTATGGAGAGTGTGTTTCATATCAAGTTATATTTCTTTTTTTATGTTGTGTTTTTTGGTAATACATTGGTTCAGATGGTTTGGCTCTATACCAACAGAAAAGACATACACCTACAGATATGTCTTGACCTGCTCAACATCCCAGAGAATAACAACTCCCCTACCAGTGCTCTTTGTCTATAGGCCACTTTATAACCCTTCCTTTGCAAATCCATTCAAAAGGCTTGTCAGATGGAAACACAGTGTGAAGTCTATGGTACAATTATTGTGCATGCTCAAAGGTTAGACAGTGTAATTCATCATGTCTGTTCTTAGGTTTCCCAATAGAAAAAATGCATCGTGAAAGTAAGCGAACACAATAAAAAAATGGTCATCTAATATCCTACAGCCATTCTTACTACAGTTGTCTAATTTATGTTTTACCTACCGCTAATTTGAAAAAATTGATATCATTGGGGGTGGGTTGAGGGGTTATAAAGAAGATACATATTAGTATGGTATTATAATCGTGATTTTTTTGAATTTATTTTTTTATCCGTTTTATTGAACAATTGCAATAAACAAAGCAATACAAAGACTAGTCTGGACCAAGGTCCAGAAACATGTGTGTACATGATATCCAAGTATATTCCAACATAGTAATAGTAACAATTAGGGCACATTATGCAGAGAAACATGCAGTAGGCCATTTTGAAAATGAAGGTCTATCTGGATGCAGCAATAATAGCATTATTCAATACATGAGTTGAGTACAAAGTTTGTGTAGAGGAGCACCTTGATCCCCAGACCCCCAAGAACTTGGAGGAACATCCCCTATTTTTGAAGACTATATATTCAAATGGAATTATTGTGTTCACCAATGTTTTACATTGACTTATGGAAGGGCTTCTATCTCCCATCCACCTAATCGCTATAGCTTTCCATGCTTAAAATAGAGCTTCCCGCAGAAAGACCCTGGTGTAATGTGGGTGATATTTTAGCCATAGGTAATGCCTTTATCCTTACAGTACACCAAAAACAAATATGTTTCGCCTGTAATGACTACGCTAATAACTAAGAATAAAGGTCCCCATCCCAGTCTATTTAATAGGGCGCTAAGGTGAAAAATTTGCCATAAAATTGGTGGACGTATACCTTATATACATGCAAGCCTCATGATGCATTGAAAATTAGAATGTATCTTATTTTTTTTTTTTACTATAAGAGGCACCTGACCATAAGACGCCTCCCAGGTTTAGACAACAGGGAATTAGAATTACAATTTCCCCATTAGTTTAAAGAAGTGGAGGAGTCAATGCCACCAACTTTGATAGTCTAGGGTGCAGGAGGCTAATAATTTAATCATCTAATTTGTATCATCTTTTGACCATTGAAACAAACAGCAATGGCATATGTGGTCACATGATAGTGTCAACATCACAATAAACATGATAAGTTACAGTGTACAGTACAGTACCCACTATATAGTCCTTTTCATCTTAGTGGTCTGACTCCTTCCACTGGTGACATCATCAAAGGTCTTTTAGCTACACTTAGTCAGAGCTTCATGCATTTCTCTGCTGCATGGGGACCTTTAGCATGGAGGGGGTGGTGTTTCTTATAGTCCTCTTCATGAGTTGAATGATCTTTCAGTCTTCTCTCCTGGCATTTTCTACACTGGTCTTCATATCCCCTATGCCATAGGAGGATGAACTTATTTTTTGTGATAAATTGTCATTAAATGTCCATGCGCCTAGAATGAAATCTATGCTGGCCTGTGGTGGTCATGGATTTCAGTTATCATTTACACCTGAAAACTGGCTTAAATGATTATAGCTCTGACTGGGTCAATTGCCCCACCCATGCTACTCCCGCCTTTCAGAAATGACATTTAAAAAGTCACAAACCCGGGGCTTGCAACTTTTTCATGCCAATTTTCTGGCTTGGGGGTTGAAAACTCTCTCCCATTATGTCTTATGTGTGAACAGGAAATCAGTTTCACTATTGATTCCTATGAGACTGACACTGAGGCTCCTGTAGGAATGAACAGAGAAACTGACTTCCTGTCCACACAGGAAGAGTAGTTAACTCACAACTACAGCCATGGGCAAAATGATTCCTTCACCACAGTTGACATCAAGTATCTTTCTAACAGGCCAGAAAATAAAACTTACTGGGTGTGCTTCTTTAACTAGCACCGTGGGCTCTCTATTTTGAGGATCATTGAGAGTCCAGACAGTTGGACTTCCCTGATCAGGAAGCTATGTTGTCCACGTAGCTATGTTGTCCACGTAATTTTTCCACGTTACTTTTTTAAAGGTATTTCTTCTTTAAACGTAGCTATAATTCGTATGTCTGAGTAGACTCTAATTGAATCAGGCCACACCTTGGAGCTTGAATGTATAAAGAGAAGTCCATACTGTGTACATTTCTCGCCCCTCCACTCATAATGCATATTGCTGAGGTGTAAACTGATATTTTTTCCTTGGTAACATTTTCAATTATCCTGTTGACATTTTTCATTTTAGAAGGCCATGTGAGTAATTTTTATTTAATGATTTCAGTGCTGTATGTTTCTAATGGCTCCAATAGTCTGAAAGTTGCACAAAGCAAAGATAGCATCCCCTTACAAATCAATATGAGATTGTCTGAAACACCATCCTTTCTGTAAACTTGTACAATGACAAATGGTTCTCTCCTGCAAATTTCTGTCACTTTTATTCAAAATCTGTTATGTTTCAACCACAGATGAAGACAGGTTATTATTTGTTGCATGCAGTCCTAAGAGCCGGGTTGGTTGTTAAGTAGGAATTGGCGTCTTCCTTCTCCTATGTGGATGTCTTGAGGGAGATGGGTTTTTTTTTTATATCTTATTGCAGTATGTTTTAATTTCATAGTTGTGTCCTTTAGTGGTATTGATTGTACATAATAATGTTTAATACAGGCTTTGATTAATGGATTGAGTTTCTTGAAAGACCAATAATGAATGAATATATATATATACGGTAATTAATAAATTCATTTGTTAAGCTATATTTAAGATATCATTGCGGTCATCTGAATAGTGTAGGTTTCAGTAGCAACCCATCATTACTATACCCTTCATTTTCATACGAAACACAATGGACCTTTTCTTGTAGGATTCTTTGATTTAGTTGTTTCAGGATTGCATAAAGCACAGTTCCCGAATATACAGACTTGTTTGGAATCACTCTTCGTTAACATGCAGGGTAACAAAGCATTTTAAGGCAGTGAGGGGCACTTACAATAGTGGACTCCATACGTGCACCATAATTTGTATCTTTTGAAGCTTTTCAACACTTTTCTAAAGTGGGGTTAAAAGAGGTGGGATTTAGCGGAGGGGGAAGGGTTTACTGCAACCCGCCGGGTTTACTATGACATGCCAGAAACTTTCGTAACTTATAGCTGAAGTATACACCAGTCTTAGCTGCTGTAGACTTTAGTTTCTGCCGCACGAAGTGCCAGAGATGCGCCTAATTTATTAAAGTGGTTGTCCACGGCGCGCTCCTTCTCTTCAACCAGCTGATCGGCGGGGGTGCCGGGTGTCGGACCCCAGCCTATCTGATATTGATGACCTATCCTGAGGATAGGTCATCAATAAATATAACTTGGACAACCCCTTTAAGAGCATTTGCCTCTTAATAAATTAGGCGCATTTCACTCTGATGCACACAGATAAAGACTTGTGTGTAGGAAATGGCCCTCATTGTGTCACCTATATTTTTTTACTAATTGAAATCAGATATTGATACATATTTTCTAATTTGTTTTTATCTTATGGCAGTAAATTACATGGCAGTAAATTACACACATTTCCCTCAAATAGAAACACAATTTTTAGCAGGTCTGTCCATTTGACTTTTATGGAGAGTACTGTGGGCATGCTCTGTGTAGAGGTTGTGTGGGCATGCTCTGTGTAGAGGTTGTGTGGGCATGCTCTGTGTAGAGGTTATTGTGCAGGAAGGCGAGAGGTGAGCTGTGGCCATTACCTGTTGTGAATGATGGATCGTATATTACCTGCCTTCAGGTCTTATTTGTCATTTTAATCCTTCCTGTGATGATAATGAAATGACTGCTGAGAAGGGATCTCTACTGAGAAGCAAGTGTCACTGTATTATTATCTCACTGCAAGATTTTAGGATTTTTTTTATGACATGGGAAAACCTAAATCACCCACAATTCTCAAAAAATATGCTTAAAATGAAAAGTTGATTTAAACAATAGGTCATTTTGTGATTACGCATTCCCTCTAAAATTCATTGCACTTGCCTTGCTGACCCTTGATTCTACAGTGAATTGATGAAGCTAAATGTACATACGTCTGGATTAGCACGGTAACCCTATGCCATGTGAAAAGCCCATTGTTCTTGGAGTGGTGTTTTATGCTGTGTTCTCATATATTTATTTTCCTCTAACTTTCTCAAACTATATATTTTATGTTTCAGCTGGCTCAAGTGTTTGGCTGTTGTATAGCAAATTTAACTGCACTTTTGAAATTCTTCAAGACATTAAATATTCCTTTGGATAGGACAGGTGCTTTTTTTCTACATATTCCTATGTAAGGTCTAATGTTTATTGTCTATGCATTATTGCACTTTATAAATCACTCGTACTGTCTCTAAACTAAAGGAAAAGTTAAAGTCAGCAGGCCAGGAGAACAGCGCGCTCGTCATATAGAATTATTTTTATCAGCATATCACAGAAACCACCCCCTTACTTGTTCTCGCAGGGAAAGCATTGTGACAACTTCGGTGGTCCCTTCAGGCGAGTGTTTGAGGGAAAATGGATATGGAAGAAGGTTGGTGCGGTGGGTCTTTTCTCAGATTTATTCTCATTTCTTTCTCTGTGGAGTACTGATGACTGCATGTAATAACAATAAAAAGGTGTGTGTTATATGATGCTCAGAACAATTTGGAAAAGTGCTAGGCATTTTTTTATAGCTCTTTTAGTGGCTAATGCATGTGCCAGATGTTTTCCCTTCAAATGCTTGATGATTTTTGCAGTCGTCGGAAGAGGTCTGTGTATCTGGAAGCTCTTGTCCTTTTAAGCCTTTGGGTCATTTTTGTTTGCATCACAATTGTAACTATGTGATAATTCTTCCAAGTCCCTTTCAGATTCAAGTAATCCAACATTTTCTTGGATAGATTGTTTTTCAAGAACACTGACCGTGTACGTTAGGCCTTATTCTCACATCAGTGATTCATGGACGTGTGATGTCCATGTTCTCCGCAGACAGCACATGTACCCGTGCATTTTAATGTGTGTATTCACATGTATTTTAATGTGTGTATTCATACATCCGTGTTTTAGCATAACACAGATGACATAGGGAGAGAATAAAAACAGATACACGGACCAAACACGGATTCTTTACCGATGAATCACTGACCCTCTTATCACGGATTTCGTCATGGACACTGATGTGTGAACAAGGCCTTATTCTGTAAGTAACTATGACTGACTGATTTTAGGGCCCTTTTTCACAGTCTGAGTTCAGCCGGGAATGACCGCTGACTGACGACAATATAAGAAGTCGATTGGTGCTTGTTTGACCCCTTAAAGAGGACCTGTCACCGCTCTGTTTTAATAGATTCATGCATTCCCCATGTATTAACAATTCTGGAGCATCTATTCTTATGGCGCCATGTTGTGCCATTCCTTTATTATTTCTACTAGAAGTTATGAATGAATTTCTAGCAGTCTGTAGTAAGGGTTCAGAGAGATGGTAACAAGTTAGGGGTGTGGCAGCACTGATTGGACAGACTCAGACTGTGCAGGTACAACCCCCTAACTGGTTAGCGCCCCTCTGTACCCGTACTGTAGTCTGCTAGCAATTCATTCATAACTTCTAGTAGGAATAATAAAGAAATTGCACAACATCCATCCACACAGCCATAAGACTAGATGCTCCCGAATTGTTATTACAATCCTGACCCTGAGGATTAGGGCGGCTGTAGGTTGTGACCTGCTCCCTTTACTGTAGTCTGGCCTAGTAACAGTTTCCATTGGACAGTGGGGGGTTTCCCCCACTCCCCACCGTGACAGTATGTCCCACAAGGTGGCCCTCAAGGACAGGGCAGCTGGAAATGCCCAGAAAGGAGCAGAACATCCAGCCCCAATAAAGGCTGAAGTGAATCTGACCTCAGGCTCTCAACACCAAGACAATAAGAGCCAAAAGGCCACACCCAGATCCACCTAGCACACACCTTAACCCCGTGCTCACCAGAAGGGAAGGGAAAGCGCACACACATGCATAACAACAAGTTGCCACCGGCAACCAGCATGTGCGGCGAAAGTGTCACGGCACACACAGCAAAGGTCGTGACAGCTTCACTGCTGTAGCCAGGACAAGAAAGCCTGGTTGGGAGCATGGTGAGGATTCACTGCTGTAGTCAGCACAAGAAAGCCTGTTTGGGAGCATGGAGAGTCTTCACTGCTGTAGTCAGCACAAGAAAGCCTGGTTGGGAGCATGGAGAGTCTTCACTGCTGTAGTCAGCACAAGAAAGCCTGGTTGGGAGCATGGAGAGTCTTCACTGCTGTAGTCAGCACAGGAAAGATTGGTTGGGAGCATGGAGAGGCATCATTGCTGTAGTCAGCACAAGAAAGCCTGGTTGGGAGCATGGAGAGTCTTCACTGCTGTAGTCAGCACAGGAAAGATTGGTTGGGAGCATGGAGAGGCATCATTGCTGTAGTCAGCACAAGAAAGCCTGGTTGGGAGCATGGAGAGTCTTCACTGCTGTAGTCAGCACAGGAAAGATTGGTTGGGATGATGGAGAGCCTTCATTGCTGTATTTAGGACAATAAAGCCTGGTTGGGAGGATATATCTGCAATTTTTTTCAATAAATAGCCCGTTAAGGTAGATAAGCCAGTGTGAGTCTGCGAACACATCCATTCTTGACTGAGACAAGCATACATAGCTGTCGGCAGGGCCCATTATCTCTGCAAAATATAGGAAGGACAGTGGGAATAACCCAACTGCAGTGCATAATTGGTGATTAGTAAATTGTCCTGCCTAGTAATAAATGGGGAAAAGGGTTCCCTATTATCTTTAAGGGGATATGATGTCATATAGTCAAAAGGGTCATCCAGAAAAAAATGGCTGTTATCTTCATATAACAGCTCCACATTTGTCCATAGTCTGTGTGTGTTACTAAAGTTCTGACCCAGTCACTTGACCTGCAGTACCAGACAGATATGATGCTGTTCCTGGAAAAAAAACTGTCACACATTTCTACTATTATTATTATTTCTATTGTTATTATCCATTTAGTTTAGTACAGATCTGATCTTTAATACTTTTTTTTGGGGAGGTGGTCGGGCATATTTTAAAGGCTTAAATTATAAGGGTATTCCCATTTTAGACATTTAATATGCAGAATTAGCAGAGATTTGAGAATGTATCGTTCATATATTGTGTATGAGAGGTATGTAGATACCTTTTTAGTTTATATGTGTATTTCTGCTGTTATTCTGGAAGCATTTGTCCTTTTACCTATTTTGTTTGCTTTTCCAGGAATGTGTAGTTGGCAGCAGCAGTTGGTAATATACTGTATATTGTATTGTAGTACATAGAGGTTATTTTATGGACATAGAAACGTGAATGTTATTATTCTGTCTCTTTGACTGTAGTCTGTCTAGTTGGAGAGAAACAAAAAAGTGATGTTTTCTGTGTTTCCTATTTTTTCCCTCATGTGCAAAGTCATGTCAGACTTTTTCAAAGATTTTTGATGCGTGGATGTCTTGTGTCATGTGTAATCACGTTTGTATTCTTGAGCCAGGCCTATCGAAACTGAACTCTGCTGGTTTGCTGCAGGTCAGCTTTCATGGACAATTAGTGTTGTAACAGCTCTTTGGTCACAAGTTGTCGTGAATGTTTATCATAAAGGCATCAGTCTGAATCAGAGCTGCACTGATCAGTTAGTCTTCTGTTTTCTGAAGCATTTCATGTTAGCCTTTTTATGTGAGGTAGGCAAATTCTCCATAAGGCTTTGTCCAGCGCTTCCTTTCCCGTTCTCTTGGAGAAGCCCCGGGCATTTCAAGTGCATGGTTCTTTATAGTATGCTCGTTTACTGATTTTATTTTTTTGTATTCTCTCAGTAACTGTCACAGATGGATCAGAGCATAGCCTGACAAGTATGAAAGAGCTATCGTCCTACTGCCTTGGCTCCATGTCAGTATCGACAAGCGCTATGTGTTTGACACTGCGTGAGGTGACTGGTTTCAGCAGTATGTAGAAGTAAACCAATAAATCTTAAGTGTCACTGCTCTTATTGCTACTTGATTGCTCTTTTTACCCCACCTCCCGCTATTAAATCACCATGACAACAAATATTTGTGAAACCATTCTTTTTTTTTAATGCCAGTTTTTAAACGTTTTAGCAATGTCTACAATGTCTAGTACATTTATATGCTGCATTGTGTACTACAAAATATAGAAACCTATAGTAACCTTAATTTATAATTACTGCTAGTGTGTATGTATGTATGCATGTGTGTGTGTATATATATATATATATATATATATATAGTGACACAGTGAGGGGTTGTGTCTGTCAAGGCAGGTACTTTCCTCCCAGCATGTGCGGCTGGGCTGGTTTCCAGCCAGGTGAGGTCAAATACCGGACCGGAGTTTAAGTGCCGGTCCGGGTTTTGGCAGCACCTGGCTGTCCTTAAATAGGCAGCTTGGCTCAGCAAAGATGTCTCTGTTTTGGGGATCTGAGGCTTTGTGCCGTGCTGGAGGGCTGCGAGCCGCATGCTGGGGAAACAGGGCCCCTAAAGCCTGCTGTAGACTACTGGAGGCAGATCTGCCAGCAAGGTGACCTGTGTTATATGAACTTTGCATTGTGTGTGAATTAACACCAAAACTGCAAAGTTACGTGCTGTTTTGTGCAATTGCCTCAAGTGTGAATAAGCACTGACGTTTTGAGTTAAGAACTTGTATTTTGCCTCTGTACTGCGCCCGCTTACCCTATCTCCACCAGCTAATATGCAGAGTAACCATCATCTGGTAGTGACTACATAAGGTCCTGGTAGGTTCTCACAGGTATCTGGAGCCATGTTGACTGCAGTGCATCCTACAGTATCTGGAGGGTGCGTGGGGGAGGATCCATAGAGCAACATGACGATCAAGGTGGTCCCATAGATGCTCAGTTGGGTTCAAGACTGGGGAATAAGGGCGCCAGGTTATCTACTTGGAAGTCTTGGTCATGCTCTCCCAACCAGTGTTGGACATTTCTAGCCGTGTAACATGTCGCATGTCTTGCTGGAATATCCCATCCTCCCCAAGGTAGACAATTAGCTTGCATGGGTGTAAGTGGATTCATATTCAAATCTATTGAGAGTGCCTTCCACATGGATGAGTGAGTCATTCTCTCTCCTTCAGTTCTATTGATGATCGGTAGCACAGTTCTGATTACACATGGAGATGTGCTGACGATTATCATACAACCTGATTATACAGGCCAGTTATCAGGAATGACTGTTCCTATGAACACTTGTTCCCAGTAACTAGTGTAATAGGAGCTTAAAAGGGTTATCCAACTTCTCAAACAGCCCCCTCATGTGCTGGGCCCCTCATAGCTAATATACTTACTCGCTCTCTGCGCCGCTCCCAGTCCCCTCACCGCCGCGGCTGCTTCTCCCTGTACACGGATGAAAACAACTGGTGTTGGGGGGGAGCAGCCAATGGCTAAGGGGGCTCGTCCCCATCCCCGCCTGCCATTGGCTGCTCTCCCCGACACCAGATGTTTTCATCCTTGTACAGGAAGAAGCAGCAGCAGCAGCAGCAGCAGCATGTCACTATTGAACATGGGAGTCTAATCTGATATGGTTGTCCGATCTAGTCTGAGATGGGGGTCAAATCTGTGGTCTGATATGGGGGTGTGATCTGAGGTCTGATATGGGGATCTGATCTGGGGTCTGATATGGGGGTCTGATGGGAGATCTGATATGGAGGTCTGATCTGAAGTCTGTTGTGGAGTCTGATCTGAGGTTTGATATGATGGAGATCTGATTTGAGGTCTAATATGGGGTCTAATCTGAGGTCTTATATGAGTGGCTTATTTTAAGTCTGATGAAGAGCAGGGGTGTTATGAAAAATATTTTTTTCTTATTTTCCTCTTCTAAAACCTAGGTGCATTTTATAAAGCGAAAAATGTGTATGTGTGTCTATCTATCTATCTATCTATAACACCTACAGCATATACACACATTTAGCATTGCTTTTAGACCTTTGAATAGTTAAGCTTGGCACCGACAATTGCTTTGGAGTGTGGTTTACTGCCTTGTGGATCTTAAGGAAGGATACTTGTTAACTATGAAGATAATTCATTTCTATAGTGGGGACTGTACACTGTGATAAATGATCTTTCTGTACAAAATTCCCCATCTCTGAGACAGTATTAGTTTTTACTTTAATTACCAGCTGCGGTAATGTTTCCTATCCATAACTGTCTACAAAATAGACTGTTGGTGAGCAAAGGGTATGGCCTGTTTACTCATCCGTGGAGAAAGAAAGCCTGGGTTCCACCATCTCGTTTTTATGAGTCCTGAACTGCCTTATGGGAGACTGTCTTTCATTTAAATAATTAAATATTAATGCTTCGTTTTTTTTCCAAGCAGAAAAGTTCAATATCATTTTAAGGATACATAAGTTTATTCTCTTTACCAAACTTTTCTTTCTCACTGTAAACTATATGGAAAAATATGTTTGCATTCTTATCTGTACAATTAAAATCTGAATTGGCATTTTTCATATTTTTTTTTGGTTCTCTCATTACCAAACAACGACAAAAAAGATAAGCTTGTCTAAGGTGAATTTCTCAAAAACTGCTCGGATGACATTAGCTGCAAATGAGCGGAGCGACACTAACTACTAATTGATTATAGTAATTATGCAGTCTTTGGCTAGTTTGTATTGGCAAACTATATATACTCCTCTCATAAATGTGAACTTGCAGAATGCACAGAAAAGGTCACTCTCATTTGCATGATAGGCTTCATTAGAATATGCTAAGGACAGGACCTAGTGTTTTATGACTGGAGGTGATAAATAGCTACCATATTATTTGCTAGCTGAAAGCATGTCTCAGTCACCTTAATTTACATGCTTTTTTAACGTTAAGAAGAATTGGTTTGTTCCTCGGGAACTTTCACCTGATGGCCACTTTGATTTCTTTGAGGTTTGCCCTTAACCGTTAGATTAAAAGGGGAATTATTATCACCTCAGAGTAATAAATTTTAAGAATTAAAAGGAATCGGTCACCATGATTCTGGACCGTTATCTGCAGTAATACAAGGGTAGTTCTGCACATCAGGGGCCAGAACACAATTTTTTTTTTTACTACAGCTCCCCACAAAGCAGCTCTGAACTACACAGTCCAGGCTGTTGTGCTGTGCTAACATAATGGAGCAGACATTTGTGCGCATGCACAGCAGTCCTGACAATGTATTTCTGCGCAGCTTTAAAGGGGAACCTGTCACCGTGAAATGCAGTGCAGTCTGCAAGAAGCAGATCATAGAGCAGGAGGAGCTAAGCAGAATCATATATCGTTTTGTGGGGAAAAAAAATCAGAAAAACTTTACACATCTAAACCTCTTCCATTTCTATCTATAATTAAAGGAGTTTTCCAATTATTATTATTATTTTTTTACTGATGACCTTTCCTCTGGATAGGTCATCAGTCTCTGATCAGTGGGGGTTTGACACCCAGGACCACCACTGAACAGCTGTTTGAGAAGGCACCAGCGCCCCTGTGAACGATGCGGCCTTCTCTCTGCTTTTCCTACGCCAGTGATGACATATTCATCGATCACGTGGTCTAGGAGCAGCTCACCCCCATAGAAGTCAATGGGGCTGAGCTGCAATACCAAGCAGAACCACTATACGATTTACGGCACTGTGCTTGGTGAGCAGAGAGAAGGCAGCGGTGTTCAAAGGAGCACCAATGCCTTCTCAAACAGCTGATAGACGGGGGTCCCAGGTGTCGGACCCCCACCGATCAGCTACTGATGAGGTATCCAGTGAAAAAATTATTAGAAAACCCTTTTAAAGGGGTTGTGTCCAGTTTCCTATATTGATGAACTATTCTCAGGATAGGTCATCAATATCAGATTGGTGGGGGTCGATTAATAGATTAGTATTGGACAAACCCACAAATTTTGAGTGGGGCAGTTGAATTTCAACATGCCTATCCTTTTGGTCTCTGGGAGATAAGAGGCTGCAAGAGTTGTCAGATAACTTTCGGCATCTAAAATGTATGACTGTAGGATGATACTAAAGCTGTCCACCTTAAATAACTGGTCCCAAAGCTCACTTGGCTGACAACTATCTCTCCTGACTATCTGAAGATTTGTAGGGTGTGTTATGTGTATGGGGATAGAGGAGAAGCATTTGTCGGACATCTCTGGCTCTGGCTTGTCTCCTTAGAGAACAAACTGAAGGGACATTATCCGTCTCTCTCCCAGTAGTTTCCGGAGCTCCCCATGCACATTAGGTTGACTGGACTGAGCGGAACCAAGTTGCAGTATCAGCCACAGTATCCACCCACAGTTGTATAGCCAAATCAGAGGGAAGAAAGAACAGAAATGGGAACTGTTCATGTGTCTGTGTTGTCAATATTCTTTCTTTTGGATTTAGAGTGGATGAGATGTCCCAAAGTCACCAATGATTCTTTGAGTACCACTGATTGTTTGTTCTTCTGAATGGTGGAGTTTCAAGGGGCTGGACCCCTCACTAGTCATATATTGATGACTTATCCTGAGAATTGGCCATCAGCCGAAAATCCCCCCAAAATTAGTATTTTTAAGATCAAAGATAATTTTACCCACTTGCTACCATTCCTTTGTACTGAAAAACAAAAATAAGACCTGGCAGATTATGTAAAAGGCCTTTTTTACATCAAAAACATTTGAGTTTCTCATATATTTTATACTATTCCTTTGCTGGATAAGATGCAGAATATAATTTTCTCTGAAAACCCTATACAGACTTTACTCCGAGGCAACTATGAATAGATTTCTGTTAACATAAATTGTCCTACTCTTTTTTCGTTTTGTATCTTTGATCTCATTTGATTAAGAAAAGACATATAGTGTGCATTTCCCAACAGCTAAGAACAAAAGAAGTGCTGCATTAACCTAATCCCCAGTGAAATCATAGTTAATAATAAAATTGTCTCCCTCATTATAATATATACAA
Source organism: Bufo bufo (assembly GCF_905171765.1). NCBI lineage: Eukaryota > Metazoa > Chordata > Amphibia > Anura > Bufonidae > Bufo > Bufo bufo. Next base: position 194,458,848 of record NC_053393.1, read on the forward strand.
TGTCTGGCTCTTACGACCACTGTTGAATAGGGCAGAAGCACCTAATTAGTAATGAATGTTACGAGCTTCAGTGATGGCTCCTTTAAAGATATGCAACTATGAAAAGGTTCCTTAATTTTTTTTCCTGATACTTTAGTTAAAAGCAGTGTATGTTTTACTGCTAAAGCACAACAAGCTTGCACAAGCTTTTTTAAAATATCATTGCTGCCAGGGCACATGTCTGTAATTTATTTATTTGGGCATGCTGGAGGAATGGTTGATTTATTTGTTCTGCAAAAAAAAATTCTATTTCAGAAGCAAGATAATAAGCAACAATGGTGTAAATCTCCTCTTTAACTCACTAGAATTGGAATTTCATCCAGTTTTAATGCTGGCAATAACACTTTTTGGATTATTATGGATTGTTGTTATAGTTTATATGTGTAATTAATGGCAATGAAATTCAGTTCCTAGGGAGGATCGTCTGTGTTTTCCATATTGGTTTTCAATATATTGGTATGAGTTTAAAGCTCTTTAATTGAACAACATCACCTTCATGTGACAGACTAAAGCTCTTAAAATTCTCTGATTGTTCATCAACAGTTTATGAGTAATATACTGTGTAAACAGTGATGAATAGTTCTAATAGTTCCACTCTATTCTTTAAAGTAAGATTACTTTTTGTATTCTGGCTGTGCAGTCTTCTCAAACCCCTTAACAGCAGCCTGAATGTGTAATGTGGACTGTACAATATACCATTTCTTATTATATAATCTGGACCTCCCCCTATAACATCAATCTGACTGTGTAGTGTGGACCTCTACCTATAACATCAGTCTGGATGTTAGTGTGGACCTCCTCCTATAACATCAGTCTGGCTGTGTAGTGTGGACCTCCTCCTGTAACATCAGTCTGGTTGTGTAGTCTGAACCTCCCCCTATAACAGCAGTCTAGTTGTGTAGTCTGGACTTCCCCCTATAACAGCAGTCTAGTTGTGTAGTCTGGACCTCCCCCTATAACAGCAGTCTAGTTGTGTAGTCTGGACCTCCCCCTATAACAGCAGTCTAGTTGTGTAGTCTGGACCTCCCCCTATAACAGCAGTCTAGTTGTGTAGTCTGGACCTCCCCCTATAACAGCAGTCTAGTTGTGTAGTCTGGACCTCCCCCTTTAACAGCAGTCTAGTTGTGTAGTCTGGACCTCACCCTATAACATCATTTTGGCTGTATAGTTTGGACCTTACCCCTATGACAATAGTTTCTCTTTGGCTCTGGCTGTATCTCTTCAAAACATAGCAGACTGGCAGTCTGTACAGTTTGCACCTCCTCCCATAGCAGTATTGTCCACCTCTCGGAGTTCTAGAGCCATGTCTCAGCTACTGAAATCCTCCTCATCTGGTACTGATCTCTGCTGCAGCCGTTCTGGATCTTGCCACCAATTTCCTTATCGCCTTGATCAGAGGTGTCACGTTGCCAGGCATCCAGTGCTTGCCCATGATGTCGGTCCTTATTCCTGGATATTATGTCTGTCCTACTCTAAGATGGGTTATCTGGTACCTGTTGTTCTACTCCTAACTTAGCAGTCAGGGTGTGAACTCTGAACACACATCATGATAGCAGTCTAGCCGGTAGTCTGGACTGCCCCCTATAATGGTAGGCTATGACTACTCTATGATAGCAGGAAACAGCATCTCTATACATATAGTATTTCATTGCCAGTGCTTTTCTGAAAACACATGCACCCAGGACTTAAGGAATATTAGAAACACATACAAATTTTAACCCGTAGGATACCAGCGCGCGTACATTTATGGCGCAGAAATGCGGGACACAAATACCAGCGCTGTACATGTACGGTTGGCTGATCGGGTGCAGGAGCTGCGCCCGCCCAATCAGCGGCAGGTGTCCGGCAGGCACTGATAGCCGGACCCCTGCTGTATGCGCCAGCATCGGTGAAAACACTGATGCCGGCACATTAACCCTCGCACTGCCGTGGTCAGCGCTGACCGCGGCACGTGCAGGATCCTGCCGGGTGCGGGGTGGCCATCAGGTCCCCGCGCTGCTGTGGCAGGGACCCAATGGCAGCCTGATGCCTTCCTTAGGCATCGTGGCTGCCTTCGGTGACAGCCTGTGAGATCTAGCCTCCTGGATCTCACAGGCAGGAAGCTGTAAAGTGTATTACAGAAGTATTGCATTGCATTGTTAATGGGATCAGACCCCTAAAAGTTGAAGTCCCAGAGTGGGACAAAAAAGAAGTTAAAAAAATAAAAGTTTTGCAAAAAAAGTTTCAAGTAAAAAAAATAATAAAAAGTGTCCTTTTCCTAAAATAAAGTAACACAAAATTGTAAAAAATAGGAAAAAAGAAAAGTAGACATATTAGGTATCGCCGCATCTGTATCGACCGGCTCTATAAAAATATCACATGACCTAACCCCTCAGTTAAACATCGTCAAATTATTTTTTTTAATTAAAACTGTGCTAAAAAAATATTTTTTTGTCACCTTACATCAATAATAGTGCAACACCAAGCAATCAAAAAGGTGTATACCCCCCAAAATAGTACCAATCTAACCATCACCTCATCACGCTAAAAACAAGCCCCTACCTAAGACAATCGCCAAAAAGTTAAAAAAAAAAAACTGTCTCTCAGACTATGGAGACACTAAAACATGATTTTTTATATTTTTTTTTAAATGCTTTTATTGTGTTAAATGTAACAAAAATAAAAAAGTAGACAGAGTGGGTATCTCCGAGTCCGTGGCATCCTGCTCTATAAAAATACCAACCTAACCCAACCCCTAAAAAATATAAAATAAAAACGGTGTCGAAAAAATCTATTTTTGTCATCTTACATCACAAAAAGTGTAATAGCAAGCAATTAAAAAGTCATATGCACCCCAAAATAGTGCCAATCAAACAGTCACCTCATCCCGCAAAAATGATACCCTACCTAAGACAATCGCCCAAAAAAAACCTAAAAAACTTTTTTTTGTTTCAAAAACGATATTATTGTGTAAAACTTAAATAAATAAATAAATAAAAGTGTACATATTAGGTATTGCCACATTTGTAAGAGCCTGCTGTACAAAAATTTCACATGAACTAACCCCTCAGGGGAACACCGTAAAAAAAAAAATACATCTAAAAAGTGTGTTAAAAAAGCCTTTTTTTGTCACCTTACATCACAAAAAGTGTAATACCAAGTGATCAAAAAGTCATGCACACCATAAAATAGTACCAATCAAACCGTCATATCATACTGAAAAAAATTAGCCCCTACATAATGCAGTCGCCCAAAAAAAAAAAAAAAAATTGGCTTTCAGAATATGAGACACTAAAAAATATATTTTAATTTTTTTTTCTTTATTATGGAAAACTAAAATAGTCATATTTGGTATTGTCTGTCCGTCACAACCTGCTCTATAAAAATACCACATGATCCAACCTGTCAGGTGAACATTGTAAATAACAAAAAATAAAAACGATGCCAAAACAGCTATTTTTTGTTACCTTGCCTCACAAAAAGTGTAATATAGAGCAACCAAAAATCATATGTACCCTAAAATAGTACCAACAAAACTGCCACCCTATCCTGTCGTTTCCAATATGGGGTCTTTTTTTTGAGTTTCTACTCTAGGGATGCATCAGGGGGTCTTCAAATGTGACATGGCAACTTAAAATTATCCCAGTGAAATCTGCCCTCCAAAAACCATATGGCGTTCCTTTCCTTCTGCGCCCTGCCGTGTGCCTGTACAGCAGTTTACAACCACATTTGGGGTGTTTCTGTAAACTACAGATTCTGGGCAATAAATATTGAGTTTTGTTTGGTTGTTAACCCTTGCTTTGTTGCTGTAAAAAATTGATTAAAATGGAAAATCTGCCAAAAAAGTGAAATTCGGAAATTTCATCTACATATTCCTTTATTCTTGTGGAACACCCAAAGGGTTACCAAGATTTGTAAAATCAGTTTTGAATACCTTGAGAGGTGTATTTTCCAAAATGGGGTAACTTTATTGGAGTTTCTACTCTAGGGGTGCATCAGGGGGTCTTCAAATGTGACATGGCAACTTAAAATTATCCTAGTGGAATCTGCCTTCCAAAAACCATATGGTGTTCCTTTCCTTCTGTGCAATGCCGTGTGCCCGTACAGAAGTTTGTGACCACATATAGGGTGTTGCTGTAAACTACAGAATCAGGGCAATAAATATTGAGTTTTTTTGGCTGTTAACCCATGCTTTGTTAGTCGAAAAAAAAATGTTTTAATGGAAAATCTGCCAAAAAAGTGAAATTCTGAAATTTATTCTCCATTTTCCATTAATTCTTGTAGAACACTTAAAGGGTTAACAAAGTTTGTAAAATCTGTTGAATACCTTGAGGGGTGTAGTTTCTAAAATGGGGCCATTTATGGGTGGTTTCTATTATATAAGCCTCACAAAGCGACTTTAGACCTGAACTGGACCTTAAAAAGTGGGTTTTGGAAATTTTCTGAAAAATTTTCCAAATTTTTCATCTAGACTTCTAAGCCTTCTAACGTCCCAAAAGAAAGAAAATGTTATTTACAAAATGATCCAAACATGAAGTAGACATATTGGAAATGTAAAGTAATAACTATTTTAGGAGGTATCACTATCTGTTTTAAAAGCAGTTTTGGCAAATTTGTAGCAGTTTTGGTAAAATATGAAGTACAATATGTGACAAGAAAAGTCTCCGAATGGCTTGGATAAGTAAAAGTGTTTTAAAGTTATCACCACATAAAGTAACACATTTCAGATTTTCAAAAATTGGCCTGGGATTTAAGGTGAAAAGCGGCTCGGCAGTGAAAGGGGTTAATCATTGAAAAGGTGTGCCTGGCAAAAATACGCTGCGATCAAACTTCCAGGAGACAATGTATTGTGTTTAATACTTTTGTGGAGAAAGTACTGATAGTAAGAAATTTTGGGCTAGAGTTTTGTCAATATTACAGCATTTTATTCTAAAATATGGTAGAATAGCAGGAATGGATGGAGAGTAGTCAATGATTTTGAAACTTCTGGTAATTAGTCACTTTCTACAATGGATACATGTGATGTGGAAAACACTTCTATAATGTAAAATGTGCTGCTGACAGCTGATCTCAATCTCAAAAATTTCATTTAACGTGAAGCTACAGATTTTCTTATTAATGGGTTGTAAGAACAAGAACTACATTTCCTTCCTCTTAGTAGCATTCAGAGTCTTGCTCCATAACTAGGAAGGCAATACACGGATAATTGCAGCAATAATGGTGGTCAGGAAGTGTGTAAAACAGGATTACAGCCGACCCACATTTGATTAAGCAATTAAACTTCTGAAACCCTTGCACTAATGAATATTGACTAATTTGATGCGGTACAATGCGGAAATTAATTTATTTGGAAAAACATGCAGTTTTGTTTGAATTCGTCATGAAATTATGTTTTTGTTAGGTAAAATAGTTTCATCCACGCGGTTACTATTTTGTCAATATTGTTTTTCTGGCATTTTAGAGCAGATGCTTTGTAGATGTGCTGCTCTCCATCTCCAACCAGATGTTGAAGGATTACTCCAGGCAAAAAGTTCTGCACAGACTGAATACGGTACTTGAGATGTACTAGTCCCGTGATGGCTAACCTTCAGCACTCCAGCTGTGGTAAAACTACAACTCCCAAGATACAAAATTGCTTGGCTGTTCTCAGAACTCCTCAGAAATGAATGGACCATGCTAGGAGTAGTTTCACCACAGCTGGAGTGCCAGGGGTTAACCATCACTGTTAACTAGTCTGTTCTGAAGCTGTTGCGTTATGAGCTTCATGGCATGGCACAATCTTGCCCAAGCTCTGTCCTTAGAACATGGGCAAGGGAAAATCTTTTGGTCATGTTTCTTTACCTCAGGCCTTGCGCTAAATGCTCCTAAATGTTTTAGTATATTATTGATTGAAAATTTTTATTCTGATTTGCTCCAGCTTTTTTAAACTCTAGGACATCATTAATTTTCAGCAGGGAAAAACTGGGCCTGGCCAGAAAAATGAATGGCCAACTACTTATACTACTACACTATGTACTTGGATTGGAAGTACAAAAGTTATTTTTGTTTTTGCTCCTCCATAAAATCCATATGCCCTAATATGATTTCAATGATCTTGCCAGATTGTAATGTGTTTTTTTATATTCAGAAGTAAAACATGAAGTCCCTTTTTCGTTTTGTTATGGCCCTCCTTCAAACCATTACAAATATACACTCACCTAAAGAATTATTAGGAACACCTGTTCTATTTCTCATTAATGCAATTATCTAGTCAACCAATCACATGGCAGTTGCTTCAATGCATTTAGGGGTGTGGTCCTGGTCAAGACAATCTCCTGAACTCCAAACTGAATGTCAGAATGGGAAAGAAAGGTGATTTTAAGCAATTTTGAGCTTGGCATGGTTGTTGGTGCCAGACGGGCCGGTCTGAGTATTTCACAATCTGCTCAGTTACTGGGATTTTCACGCACAACCATTTCTAGGGTTTACAAAGAATGGTGTGAAAAGGGAAAAACATCCAGTATGAGGCAGTCCTGTTGGCAAAAATGCCTTGTAGATGCTAGAGGTCAGAGGAGAATGGGCCAAATGATTCAAACTGATAGAAGAGCAACGTTGACTGAAATAACCACTCGTTACAACCGAGGTATGCAGCAAAGCATTTGTGAAGCCTGTTGAGACATTCAAATGGTAGAGTCCGAATTTGGCGTAAACAGAATGAGAACATGTATCCATCCTCTGATGGCTACTTCCAGCAGGATAATGCACCATGTCACAAAGCTCGAATCATTTCAAATTGGTTTCTTGAACATGACAATGAGTTCACTGTACTAAAATGGCCCCCACAGTCACCAGATCTTAACCCAATAGAGCATCTTTGGGATGTGGTGGAACGGGAGCTTCGTGCTCTGGATGTGCATCCCTCAAATCTCCATCAACTGCAAGATGCTATCCTATCAATATGGGCCAACATTTCAAAAGAATGCTATCAGCACCTTGTTGAATCAATGCCACGTAGAATTAAGGCAGTTCTGAAGGTAAAAGGGGGTCCAACACCGTATTAGTATGGTGTTCCTAATAATTCTTTAGGTGAGTGTATATAGCTGAAGAATTTACCACTATGCTGACGCCCTCTCCTGGGTCTCATCTTCCTATTCTTAGCAACCAGGACCGAAAGTGCTAGTAGCATGTATGAGTATGTACTACCAGCCCTTCAGATGACCACACTAAATGTCCACAAAGGCATGACTTGAACTTAAAACCAGGGACTGTGCTACTTGTGGCTATGCAGCACAACTACATATTTAAAGGGTTTTCTAGGCTCATAATACTGATGACTAGGGATGAGTGAACTTCAGTTTTTGAAGTTCAGGTTCACGTTTATGCTAAATTGTATTAAGGATTCTGTTACTACAGATCATAACGCAATTCAAGTACAAAATGCACAACGGAATGCCTTTAGAGGCATTATAGCTTTAGAGGAACATAGCTTTTCTTCCCTCTTCCTTTAAATTGCAATATGCTCCATCTTTCTTTCCCCTGACATAACCCATACTTTTAAGACAGCAGGTCAGTCCTGCCAAAATCGTTGGATTTGGACACCTTTACCCTTATGTGTAAGGGCACTATTAGAGTAGCTGCAGGACCCCTTATCTCCTTGTCCTCTTGTTCATCTACACAAATTGTACATATGGGATGTCAACACCCCACCTGTATACACAGTATTCCAATCCTTTATATAACCAGCACTTAAAAACAATTGAGGGAGATTTTTTTTAAATGAGTGTAAAGGAAAACTGACTTAATAGCAATCAATCAGATTCCACCATTCATTTTTCAAAGGAGCTCTTGAAAAAAAAAAGGTGGAATCTGACAACTAAGACAGTTTTTGATAAATCTCCCCAATTGTGTTTTTATATACAGGTGTGCTCTTTCCTTTTCCTTCTGGCCAGACATGTCTTAATATGTGTGTCACAAGGTAACAAAAACAACCTACAAGATGTCTATCCTCTGTGTCTGTGTGCAGCCACCCATTGGTTGTGTTGTGGCTCGCAGCCTGTCTATGGCTTTCTACTATGTGACGATATTGTTTTGAATTGGATTTATGAAAAATTTGAGTTAGGGGTGTATACGTACAGTGCCTTGCAAAAGTATTCACCCCCTTGACTTTTTTCTTGTTTTGTTACATTACAGCCTTAAGTTCAATGTTTTGTTAATCTGAAGTTTATGTGATGGATCAGAACACAATAGTCTAAGTTGATGAAGTGAAATGAGAAAAATATATAAAGAAAACTATTGTTTAGAAATAGAAAACAGAAAATTTGCATGTGCGTATGTATTCTCCCCCTTTGTTAGGAAGCCCATAAAAAGCTCTGGTGCAACCAATTACCTTCAGAAGTCACATAATTAGTGAAATGATGTCCACCTGTGTGCAATCCAAGTGTCACATGATCTGTCATTACATATACACACCTTTTTTGAAAGGCCCCAGATGCTGCAACACCTAAGCAAGAGGCATCACTAACCAAATACTGCCATGAAGACCAAGGAACTCTCCAAACAAGTAAGGGACAATGTTGTTGAGAAGTACAAGTCAGGGTTAGGTTCTAAAAAATATCCAAATCTTTGATGATCCCCAGGAGCACCATCAATTCGATCATAACCAAATGGAAAAAACATGGCACAACAGCAAACCTGCCAAGAGACGGCCACCCACAAAAACTCACGGACCGGGCAAGGAGGGCATTAATCAGAGAGGCAGCACAAAGACCTAAGGTAAACCTGGAGGAGCTGCAGAGTTCCACAGCAGAGACTGGAGTATCTGTACATAGGATGACAATAAGCCGTATGCTCCATAGAATTGGGCTTTATGGCAGAGTGGCCAGAAGAAAGCCATTACTTTCAGCTAAAAACAAAAAGGAACGTTGTGAGTTTGCGATAAGGCATATGGGAGACTCCCGAAATGTATGGAGGAAGGCGCTCTGGTCTGATTAGACTAAAATTGAACTTTTAAGCCATCAAAAAGAAAACGCTATGTCTGGCGCAAACCCAACACATCACATCAACCAAAGAACACCATCCCCACAGTGATATTCAGATATTCATATCTTGATTATCTAAGGGTAATTTATTTTATATAATAGATTAAAAGTTATATTTTAATAATTACAATTGATCCCTCCCTTAATATTAACCCTTATACAGTGGTGATCCATACTTGAGCATTGGATATATATCTTCTTTGTTGTAATTTTCTGTTAAAACATGGTGGTGGCAGTATCATGCTGTGGGGATGTTTTTCAGCAGCTGGGACTGGGAAACTGGTCAGAATTGAGGGAAAGATGGATGATGCTAAATACAGGGATATTCTTGAGTAAAACCTGTACCACTTTGTGCGTGATTTGAGGTTAGGATGGAGGTTCACCTTCCAGCAGGCCAATGACCACAAACACACTGCTAAAGCAACACTTGAGTGGTTTAAGGGGAAACATGTAAATGTATTGGAATGGCCTAGTCAAAGCACAGATCTCAATCCAATAGAAAATCTGTGGTCAGACTTAAAGATTGCTGTTCACAAGCGCAAACCATCCAACTTGAAGGAGCTGGAGCAGTTTTGCAAGGAGGAATGGGCAAAAATCCCAGTGGTAAGATGTGGCAAGCTCATAGAGACTTATCCAAAGCGACTTGGAGCTGTAATTGCAGCAAAAGGTGGCTCTACAAAGTATTGACTTTAGGGGGATGAATAATTATGCACATTGACTTTTTCTGTTATTTTGTCCTATTTGTTGTTTGCTTCACAATAATAAAAAAAAAAAACCTCTTCAAAGTTGCGGGCATGTTCTGTAAATTAAATGATGCAAATTCTCAAACAATCCATGTTAATTCCAGGTTGTGAGGCACCAAAACACGAAAAGAGGCAAGGAAGGGGGGTTAATACTTTTGGAAGGCACTGTATGTGTGTGTGTAAATATTTATATATATATATATACAGTACAGACCAAAAGTTTGGACACACCTTCTCATTCAAAGAGTTTTCTTTATTTTCATGACTATGAAAATTGTAGATTCACACTGAAGGCATCAAAACTATGAATGAACACATGTGGAATTATATACATAGCATACAAGTGTGAAACAACTGAAAATATGTGATATTCTAGGTTCTTCAAAGTAGCCACCTTTTGCTTTGATTACTGCTTTGCACACTCTTTGCATTCTCTTGATGAGCTTCAAGAGGTAGTCCCCTGAAATGGTTTTAACTTCACAGGTGTGCCCTGTCAGGTTTAATAAGTGGGATTTCTTGCCTTATAAATGGGGTTGGGACCATCAGTTGCGTTGAGGAGAAGTCAGGTGGATACACAGCTGATAGTCCTACTGAATAGACTGTTAGAATTTGTATTGTGGCAAGAAAAAAGAAGCTAAGTAGAGAAAAACGAGTGGCCATCATTACTTTAAGAAATTAAAGTCAGTCAGTCAGCTGAAAAATTGGGAAAACTTTGAAAGTAAGGGCTATTTGACCATGAAGGAGAGTGATGGGGTGCTGCGCCAGATGACCTGGCCTCCACAGTCACCGGACCTGAACCCAATCGAGATGGTTTGGGGTGAGCTGGACCGCAGAGTGAAGGCAAAAGGGCCAACAAGTGCTAAGCATCTCTGGGAACTCCTTCAAGACTGTTGGAAGACCATTTCAGGGGACTACCTCTTGAAGCTCATCAAAAGAATGCCAAGAGTGTGCAAAGCAGTAATCAAAGCAAAAGGTGGCTACTTTGAAGAACCTAGAATATGACATATTTTCAGTTGTTTCACACTTGTTTGTTATGTATATAATTCCACATGTGTTAATTCATAGTTTTGATGCCTTCATAGTCATGAAAATAAAGAAAACTCTTTGAATGAGAAGGTGTGTCCAAACTTTTGGTCTGTACTGTATATATACGAAAAACAAGCAGCAGCACTCTTTAGGTTGCCAGGTACAAATCCCACTTTAATTCCTGGACCAGGAACAGTAGAACAAAATCGATGAAATAAGGGCAGCACTCCGGTCTTGTGGTGAAAAAGGTGGATTTGGTGGTGAAAAAGCTACCTTGACAAAGGCTCCATTGAGAGAGCTGAAATGCTGCATTGCTGTTGGGTGTAATAAAATCCACCTTTTTCACCACAAGAGCAGAGTGCTGCCCTCATTTCATCAATTTTATATCTATCTATCTATATCTATATATATATATATATATATATATATATATATATACACACTGCTCAAAAAAATAAAGGGAACACAAAAATAACACATCCTAGATCTGAGTTAATTAAATATTCTTCTGAAATACTTTGTTCTTTACATAGTTGAATGTGCTGACAACAAAATCACACAAAAATTAAAAAATGGAAATCAAATTTTTCAACCCATGGAGGTCTGGATTTGGAGTCACCCTCAAAATTAAAGTGGAAAAACACACTACAGGCTGATCCAACTTTGATGTAATGTCCTTAAAACAAGTCAAAATGAGGCTCAGTAGTGTGTGTGGCCTCCACATGCCTGTATGACCTCCCTACAACGCCTGTGCATGCTCCTGATGAGGTGGCGGACGGTCTCCTGAGGGATCTCCTCCCAGACCTGGACTAAAGCATCTGCCAACTCCTGGACAGTCTGTGGTACAACGTGACGTTGGTGGACAGAGCGAGACATGATGTCCCAGATGTGCTCAATTGGATTCAGGTCTGGGGAACGGGCGGGCCAGTCCATAGCATCAATGCCTTTGTCTTGCAGGAACTGCTGACACACTCCAGCCACATGAGGTCTAGCATTGTCTTGCATTAGGAGGAACCCAGGGCCAACCGCACCAGCATATGGTCTCACAAGGGGTCTGAGGATCTCATCTCGGTACCTAATGGCAGTCAGGCTACCTCTGGCGAGCACATGGAGGGCTGTGCGGCCCTCCAAAGAAATGCGACCCCACACCATTACTGACCCAATGCCAAACCGGTCATGCTGGAGGATATTGCAGGCAGCAGAACGTTCTACACGGCATCTCCAGACTCTGTCACGTCTGTCACATCTGTCACATGTGCTCAGTGTGAACCTGCTTTCATCTGTGAAGAGCACAGGGCGCCAGTGGCGAATTTGCCAATCTTGGTGTTCTCTGGCAAATGCCAAACGTCCTGCACGGTGTTGGGCTGTAAGCACAACCCCCACCTGTGGACGTCGGGCCCTCATATCACCCTCATGGAGTCTGTTTCTGACCGTTTGAGCAGACACATGCACATTTGTGGCCTGCTGGAGGTCATTTTGCAGGTTTCTGGCAGTGCTCCTCCTGTTCCTCCTTGCACAAAGGCGGAGGTAGCGGTCCTGCTGCTGGGTTGTTGCCCTCCTACGGCCTCCTCCACGTCTCCTGATGTACTGGCCTTCCTCCTGGTAGTGCCTCCATGCTCATGACACTACGCTGACAGACACAGCAAACCTTCTTGCCACAGCAAACCTTCTTGCCACAGCTTGCATTGATGTGCCATCCTGGATAAGCTGCACTACCTGAGCCACTTTTGTGGGTTGTAGACTCCGTCTCATGCTGCCACTAGAGTGAAAGCACCGCCAGCATTCAAAAGTGACCAAAACATCAGCCAGGAAGCATAGGAACTGAGAAGTGGTCTGTGGTTACCACCTGCAGAACCACTCCTTTATTGGGGGTGTCTTGCTAATTGCCTATAATTTCCACCTGTTGTCTATCCCATTTGCACAACAGCATGTGAAATTGATTGTCACTCAGTGTTGCTTCCTAAGTGGACAGTTTGATTTCACAGAAGTGTGATTGACTTGGAGTTACATTGTGTTGTTTAAGTGTTCCCTTTATTTTTTTGAGCAGTGTATATATCTATCTATCTATATATATATATATATATATATATATATATATATATACACACTGAACAAAAATATAAACGTAACACTTTCAGTGAGCACTTCTCCTTTGCCGAGATAATCCATCCCACCTCACAGGTGTGGCATATCAAGGTGCTGATTAGACAGCATGAATATTGCACAGGTGTGCTTTAGACTGCCCACAATAAAAGAACACTCTGAAATGTGCACAGTTTTGCCTTACTGGGCTGGGGTCAGAGAACAAGGCAGTATCTGGTGTGGCCACCATTAGCTTCACACAGTGCAACACATCTCCGTTGCATAGAGTTGATCAGGTTGTTGATTGTGGCCTGTGGAATGTTGGTCCACTCCTCTTCAATAGCTGTGCGAAGTTGCAGAATATTGGCAGGAACTGGAACATGCTGTCATATACGCCGATCCAGAGCATCTCAAACATGCTCAATGGGTGACATGTCCGGTGAGTATGCTGGCCATGCAAGAACTGGGATGTTTTCAGCTTCCAGGAATTGTATACAGATCCTTGCAATATGGGGCCGTGCATTATATATTCAGTGTATATATACACACACACTCAGGTACATGTCTTTTCATGACCTCATGAACTCCATACTGAGCACACGTCATTCAGTCATAATTTAATGTCACTAACTAGTTCCGTCATTTCTTCAGTAAAACGGCAGAAAAATGCTAAATGTAAGTAAACCTCTCGACTGCTTTTTTTTTTTCTTCCCCTTGCTGCCAAGTGTAATGAGCGATCTCCAGTTTTTCAGAGACTCTCAATCGGTTCTAGAGAGTTTCTGATTTATGTTCCTCCGAAGCTATAGCTAAAAGCTAGTTCAAGCTGTCTCCTCATTTCAGCTTTAAGTATCAATATTTTGATTGCTGCCATTTTTTGACAGCTTCAAAGTAGAATTTGAGAAACTATGTCAACCCGGAGGATAAGGCTGGATTTGCTGGAAGGAAGCAAAGTGTCATTATAGAGGAATTATTCCATCTGTACCCCCAAAAAGATATACCGTAATCACATAATTATTTTGCTTGCATTTTTAAGAAATGCAACTAACTCATGTTTAATGATGGGTAACGTTGCATAAATTTATCATGCTTGATCAGCTAGCACCGAGTGCGGAATATATGTTCCGTCTTTTTAGGTTTATGATTGCCTAAAGGCACGGGGGATCAAAATGTTATTTGATGATATCTGAATGTAAATGAAATTGTTATTAATAGAGTTTTTATTACTCCTAATGATATATGTAAATAAGGGCAAATGGGACTGTCTGGTAGCGTCAGTAGATTATTTTAATGTCAGAAAACCTTTTGTATGTGTTGAGCACGTTGAATACTGTTTGTGTGGAACCAAGGCAGTGCACTACATGAATTGGCCTATTTGATAATGACTTAGCATTGCCTTTTAGGTTCTGTTTATACGCTTGGTCTCTTTGCTCTTGTTTTTATAGTATTTTCTGGCTTTTTAAAAATGTATGCAAAAGAAACAAAAGCAAAATACTAAAGAAGCTTTGCTATATATTATATACCTTCAGAAACCTTCATTTCCTCCACTGCCCTGGGATGAACCAGTGCGGGGGGTGATTCAGTTTAGTGTAGGCTGGTGGATGGTCTTTTTTCAGACAAGCTGAGAGCAGCTCCAATGGCAGGTCTTAGACTCCGACAGCCAGTTTTAGAAGATTAAGTTAGGGGACAGATCTCAGCCATAGAGATCATAATTCCAGAAGAGGTCACCAGGTATGATGTCTATACCTTTCCAAAATATAATCACATTTTAGTTAGGGATTGGAAGGTCACTTTACAAGGGTTTTCCCACCATAAGAGCTTATGCCGTATTCACAAGATAGGGGATAAGTATCTGATTAGTGGAGCTAGGACCCCCATCATTCACAGCAATGAGATGCCAGACTGAATGGGGTGGCATTCACGCAGTTGAATGGAGTGGTGAGCTACCATTCCATTCATGTCTTTGAGATTGCCAGAGAAGCCGAGTTCTGTACTTGGCTACTCTTCAGCAGTCCCATGGAGTTAAATGGTGCAAAAGCACACCTGCATGACCAGCATTCCATTCACTCCAGGGACTCCTGCTCCTCATTCTTGTCTTAGCTGGGGGGTCCCACCAGTCATACTCCAGTGATCAAAATTTCTTCTCCCCTATCCTGTGGATAGGGGATACCATCTTAAGGTGGGACAACCTTTTTAATTACATGGAAAATACACAAATATTTCACCTGAGCTTTGCAAAAGGGTATCTCCCAAGAAAGAGAATCCTCTTGCCAGGGCCACCTGTAGGAAGTGGTTACCTATTAGTCAAGATCCAGCTTTCCAACAAGCCTTGGGTTTTGACAGGGGAATATTGTCAAGCCAGATATCCATCCGTATGTAGCTGTTTCAGGGTGCTTGACATTCAACAGTATGGTGTCACAACCAGACAGCTGAGAAGCTCTGACAGGAGCCGTCCAGATCCTCCTCCTTGAGTTTCTTTGTTTTGGTTTCTGTTCCTCACCTCGTTAGTCTATCTCAGCTGTCATGCAGTCGGACTGATTACTTCCCTTTAAATTCCTACCCATAAGGCAGTAGTGTGCGGCTGATACAACTTCCTGGAGTGTGTGTGCATGCTGTCCCAGCTCCCAGCTCCCTGTCCACAGTCGTCTGCAAGATAAGTTCTGTTTATGTATTTATGATTTTCTGTTTTCTGAATCCAGGTGACCCTGACTCCCTCCGTGTCTGTGTAGGGAGCCGGTGGTCGTGTCCCCTCACTATTGTAGGGCCTTCAGGTCTAAGATAGCCGAGGTACGTGGATATGCGCCCATCCACCTTTGGGGTGGTCGCATAGGCTGAGCAATAAGGGAGAGCGGCAGGTCGATTGCAGGGGTCTCCCTTTTGTTCCTTAGTTGTGGGTCCAGTGAGTCATTGTTTGTATTGTATTATCTTGTTTCCTGTACACCATCCGTGACATTATCAGCCGCCAAAACCGTCTCAAGCATGGATCCGGTTACACTTTTGGCTGAACGCTTTCAGGGTCTTTCTTTGGAGGTAGCTGATCTCCGTAAGACTTTTTCTCAGTTTCAAGTGACCGGTTCAGCTTGCGTTCATGGAGTTTGTGCTGAGCCTAAGATTTCGCTCCCGGATACGTTTTCCGGGGGTAGTGAGAATTTTGTACGTTTTAGAGAGGCTTGCAAACTCCATTTTCGCCTTCTTCCCCATTCTTCTGGTGATGAAGAACGAAGAGTGGGTATCATTATATCGCTGCTCAGGGGTAACGCTCAGTCCTGGGCCTTTTCGCTGCCGGAGGGGGCACGGCCCCTCCGTTCAGTGGATGAATTCTTTTTAGCCCTGGGTCAGATATATGATGATCCGGATCGTATTGCTCTGGCTGAGTCTAAACTACGTCTGTTATGCCAGGGTAAACAATCCGCAGAGATTTACTGCTCAGAATTTCGGAGATGGGCAGCAGATACGGGTTGGAATGATGCTGCACTCCGAAGTCAATTTTGCTATGGTCTTTCAGAGGGATTGAGAGATGCATTTGCCTTTCATGAGAGACCTACCTCCTTGAATTCTGCTATGTCTCAGGCTGTTCATATTGACAGGCGTCTTAGAGAGAGAGGAGAGATCTCTCCTTCCTGTCATACTCAGTCCCGGGACAGTGCAGCGGTCTCTTTCTGTGCGCAGGGGTCTCAGTCGCTGTCAGCCCCTTCTGAGCAGGAGCCCATGCAGCTGGGGTTGATTGCCTCTGACAATAGAAGATTCAGCCCGCAGGGGAGGGTTTGTTTTTGTTGTGGAGGTATAAATCATTTGGCAAATGTTTGTCCCTCTAGGAGATTCAGGCAGTTTTCTGGGAGTAATAAAGAGACAAAAAGGAAAAAATCTTTTAAGAATGTTCCGTCTGTTACTATTGGCAGGGTTGAGGCGGAAATTGAAGGTTTTCCTTTTGCTTGTAGTTCCCGTTTTGTCCTGCCTGCTAGGGTGGCGCTAGAGAGCAAGAGCATTTTTTGTGAGATTTTTGTGGATAGTGGAGCAACTGTCAACCTCATTGATAATCAATTTGCAATAACTCATGGTTTCCTGGTATGCACTTTGGGAAGAGATATTCCTGTTTTTGCTATTGATTCAGCTCCACTTTCTCAGAAATCATTAAAGGGCATAGTTCACAATATCCGTTTAATTGTGAATGATGCTCATGTTGAGGATGTGTCATGTTTCGTCCTTAGCGGTTTGCCTACTCCTCTAGGGTTGGCTACCCTGGCTCACTAAACATAACCCCACCATTGATTGGCAAGCGAGGCAAATAAATGGTTGGAGTAACTTTTGCAGAGAGAATTGCCTCATAACATCTATTTCTGAGGTTTCTACTAAAACTGTACCACCTTTCCTCTCTGAATTTTTGGATGTCTTCTCTGAGAGTGGAGTTCAGGGTTTACCTCCGCACAGGGAGTATGATTGCCCTATTGATCTCATCCCAGGCGCCAAGCTGCCTAAATCTCGTTTATACAATCTTTCCCAACCTGAGAGGGTCGCTATGCGTGCTTATATCTCTGAGAGTCTGAGAAAAGGACACATACGACCCTCGAAGTCACCTGTTGCCGCTGGTTTTTTCTTTGTTAAGAAAAAAGATGGTTCTTTAAGACCTTGTCTGGATTTCAAGGAGCTGAACAGTATCACTATTTGTGATCCTTATCCGCTTCCTCTGATCCCGGACTTGTTTAACCAGGTTGTTGGGGCGAAAGTCTTTTCCAAATTAGACCTAAGAGGGGCATACAACTTGGTTAGGGTCAGAGAAGGAGACGAATGGAAGACGGCTTTCAATACCCCTGAGGGCCATTTTGAGAATTTAGTTATGCCTTTTGGTTTGATGAATGCCCCAGCCGTTTTTCAGCATTTCGTCAACAGCATTTTTTATCATTTAATGGGAAAATTTGTATTAGTGTATTTGGATGACATTTTGATTTTTTCTCCTGATTTCAAGACTCTTAAGGAACACTTATGTCAGGTCTTACTCATCCTGCGGGAGAATAAATTATACGCGAAACTGGAAAAATGTGTGTTTGCGGTTCCAGAGATCCAATTTCTGGGGTTTCTTGTCTCCGCTTCTGGTTTTCGCATGGACCCCGAGAAGGTTCGCGCTGTGCTTGAGTGGGAGCTTCCTGAGAATCAGAAGGCGCTGATGCGTTTTTTGGGCTTTGCTAATTATTACAGGAAATTTATTTTGAATTATTCCTCTGTTGTTAAACCACTCACTGATATGACCAGAAAGGGGGTAGATTTTTCTTCCTGGTCGGTAGAGGCGCGTAAGGCCTTTTCTAATATCAAGGAGAGTTTTGCTTCCGCTCCCATCCTAGTACAACCTGATGTTTCGTTACCCTTCATAGTTGAGGTTGATGCTTCTGAGGTAGGGGTGGGTGCGGTCTTGTCTCAGGGTTCCTCTCCTGCCAAATGGCAACCGTGTGCCTTTTTCTCAAAGAAGCTCTCCTCCGCAGAGAGAAATTATGATGTGGGAGATAGGGAATTGTTGGCCATCAAGTTGGCTTTTGAGGAATGGCGCCATTGGCTAGAGGGAGCCAGACACCCTATTACCGTGTTTACTGACCATAAAAATCTGGCCTACTTGGAGTCAGCCAAGCGTCTGAACCCGAGACAGGCCAGATGGTCTTTGTTCTTTTCAAGGTTTAATTTTGTTGTTACGTTCCGCCCTGGGGTTAAGAATGTGAAGGCAGATGCCCTATCACGTTGTTTCCCGGGAGGTGGGAATTTTGAAGACCCGGGTCCCATTTTGGCTGAAGGTGTGGTGGTCTCTGCTCTTTTTCCTGAATTGGAGGCAGAGGTGCAGGCAGCTCAGTCAGAAGCTCCTGATCTTTGTCCTCCTGGGAGGTTGTTTGTGCCTCTCGCTTTGAGACACAAGTTTTTTAAAGAACACCACGATACGGTCCTTGCTGGGCACCCGGGGACAAGAGCCACACTGGATCTCATTGCCCGGAGATTCTGGTGGCCTGCGCTTCGTAAGTCGGTTGAGGGTTTTGTGGCAGCTTGCGAGACTTGCGCTCGTGCCAAGGTCCCTCATTCACGGCCATCAGGTCCTCTCCTTCCTTTGCCCATTCCTTCCCGTCCTTGGACACATCTGTCCATGGACTTCATAACGGACTTGCCTCGTTCCTCGGGGAAGTCTGTGATTCTGGTGGTGGTGGACCGTTTTAGCAAAATGGTGCATTTTATCCCTTTTCCTGGTTTGCCCAATGCTAAGACGCTGGCGCAGGCATTTGTTGACCACATTGTCAAATTGCATGGGATTCCTTCAGACATAGTCTCTGATAGGGGCACGCAGTTTGTTTCCAGATTCTGGAAGGCCTTCTGTTCTCGCTTGGGGGTTCGCTTGTCATTCTCTTCTGCTTTCCATCCGCAGTCGAATGGCCAGACAGAGCGTGTCAATCAGAATCTGGAGACATATCTGCGCTGTTTTGTGGCGGAGAATCAGGAGGATTGGTGTTCTTTTTTGTCCCTTGCTGAGTTTGCTTTAAATAACCGTCGTCAGGAGTCCTCTGATAAGTCACCATTTTTTGGTGCATATGGGTTTCATCCGCAGTTTGGGACTTTCTCGGGAGAGGGCTCTTCTGGTTTGCCTGATGAGGACAGATTCTCCTCGTCTTTGTCATCTATTTGGCAAAAGATTCAGGATAATCTAAAGAACATGAGTGAGAGATATAAGCGTGTGGCGGATAGGAGACGTGTGCCTGGTCCGGACCTGAATGTTGGTGATTTGGTGTGGCTGTCTACCAAGAATATCAAATTGAAGGTTCCCTCCTGGAAGTTGGGTCCTAGGTTTATTGGGCCTTACAAGATCCTGTCTGTCATCAATCCTGTTGCCTACCGTCTTGATCTTCCTCAGACTTGGAAGATCCATAATGTTTTCCATAAGTCCTTATTGAAACCTTATGTTCAACCTATTGTACCCTCGCCTTTGCCTCCTCCTCCGATTATTGTTGATGGAAATCTTAAAATTTCAGGTCTCTAGGATTGTGGATTCTCGTCTTGTCCGCGGTTCCCTCCAGTACCTCGTTCATTGGGAGGGTTATGGTCCTGAGGAGAGGATGTGGGTCCCAGTGACTGACATTAAGGCCTCTCGTCTCATCAGGGCTTTCCATAGGTCCCATCCTGAGAAGGTGGGCCCTGAGTGTCCGGAGTCCACTCCTAGAGGGAGGGGTACTGTCACAACCAGACAGCTGAGAAGCTCTGACAGGAGCCGTCCAGATCCTCCTCCTTGAGTTTCTTTGTTTTGGTTTCTGTTCCTCACCTCGTTAGTCTATCTCAGCTGTCATGCAGTCGGACTGATTACTTCCCTTTAAATTCCTACCCATAAGGCAGTAGTGTGCGGCTGATACAACTTCCTGGAGTGTGTGTGCATGCTGTCCCAGCTCCCAGCTCCCTGTCCACAGTCGCCTGCAAGATAAGTTCTGTTTATGTATTTATGATTTTCTGTTTTCTGGATCCAGGTGACCCTGACTCCCTCCGTGTCTGTGTAGGGAGCCGGTGGTCGTGTCCCCTCACTATTGTAGGGCCTTCAGGTCTAAGATAGCCGAGGTACGTGGATATGCGCCCATCCACCTTTGGGGTGGTCGCATAGGCTGAGCAATAAGGGAGAGCGGCAGGTCGATTGCAGGGGTCTCCCTTTTGTTCCTTAGTTGTGGGTCCAGTGAGTCATTGTTTGTATTGTATTATCTTGTTTCCTGTACACCATCCGTGACATATGGAGTAGGATTCTGGATGGCTCAGTGTGAAGCCTTGGCAGGGTGCTAAATCTCCTTAAAGAGACCAGTCCTGTATATAGACTTGCTGTACGTTCTCCATGGTATGGAGACTTGTTGGTAATACTGCAGAATCCTACTCCATACTGACAGCTGTCTATGGATGAATATCTGGCTTGGCTATATTCCCTTGTCAAAACCTAAGGCTTGTTGAAAAATCGTATGTTGACTCATAGGGAGCCACTTCCAATAGGTGGCACTGGCAGGATGGTTCTCTTTCTTGGGAGATACCTCTTTGCATATTTGTTTCCCATGGAACATTGACTGGAGGGCTGTTCTCTTTGAGGATATTCAGCACTTCATCTAAGTCATATGAACTTAGTCATAAAATGCAAGCATTAATAGACATGCTGGGCGATGTGGTCGAGTGGCAACGCCATCAATGATGACTAGGTGTAAAGCATTTAGGCTTCAGACTTCAAAGTAGTCGATGATGGATTCAGTTCATTCGAAGTTTAGAAAAGAGTAAAAGTACTGTAACCACAGAAATTTTATTAAAGACCCTACAAGCTATACGCAAAGGGCAAGATTTATCATTAGCTCAAGTCAAAATAATGGAGTGAAAAAGTCGCAAATTTTTGCACAATCGCTAAAATTAGCGACTTTTATTGGCTCTGCACTATGCTCGCTAGTTTTCTGAAAGTGGGCGTGTTTTCTTATGTAAATGAATCTCTAGACAGATTTACTATTGCAACAACTTAAAAAGTCGCAAAAAATCGCGCAATTTCACTCCAGTGAGGACCATGCTTATCTTATGCGACTTTTTAATAGAACATGCAACTTTTTCATAAAGACGTGTGACTTTTGTGAAACCGCTTACTGAAGGATAAACTGCTACCGTCAAACCACATTTTTCACAGTATTAAAGGACCATTAAAAAATCTGACTTAGCCAAAAGTGACTTTGGACATATGTAAAAGTGGAGTAAGATGTAAGTGTAATGATAAATCTGCCCCAAAAAAATGTTTGGATGAGATAACTTGAAAGCCTATAATGTGCACAAATGAAAAGGACTACAGGCTTTAAAAGAATAAGGTTCTGTCCTTCTCTAGCCGATATCTGTACATTTAATGTGGAGAACAAACATTTTTTTTTGCTTTTTTATTATTACGTAATACTTTAGAGCAAGTTACACTCCACACATTGTAGATAAGGCTACTTTCATACTAGCGGCACGTACCCAGGCAGGCTGTTCCGTCGGGTGAACAGCCTGTCGGATCCGTCCTGCTGCTAGTGACCGTGTGCCTCCGGACTGCCGCTCTGTCCCCATTGACTATAATGGGGCCGGGGGCGGAGTTCCGGCAAGGCACGGCGAGAGGCTGCTGGAATAAATGTCGGACATGTCATAGTTTTATTCCGGCAGCCTCTCGCCGTGCGCTGCCGTGCCTCGCCGGAACTCCGCCCTGTTATAGTCAATGGGGACGGAGCGGCAGTCCGGAGGCACGCGGTCACTAGCGGCAGGACGGATCCGACAGGCTGTTCACCCGACGGAACAGCCTGCCGGAGGTCCGTGCAGCTAGTGTGAAAGTAGCCTAACCCACTAAATATATGTTCCACAAGGCATGTTATCCCTTTAATATCTCAATGTCCTTTTCTTTCCGTTGCCTAATGGGCTTCTTCTCGTAATGGTGCTACATAATCTTTTTATTCCACATTGTGTCCCAAATCACTAATGGGAGAGCATTTTACTTTCCTTTTACACCCGTGATTCATCAAGAGTACTATAAATATGTTGTCAGACGTCTATTGCAGGCCATGGGTTTCTGGGAAATTTTATTATATTCTTAACTTGTTGAATAAATTCATCTTTAACAAATGCGGATCAAAATATGGCTGTGCAGAGGAATCTTACTTGGCTAACCTCTTTTCAGGTCAGTCACTAGAATTAAACCCCATTAATGAATCTTCTGACACCTTACTATATTAAAAGCTTTATTAGAAATCTCACAACCGGCTCTACTTCTTTCAAGACCACTTTTAATTGACCAAATGTATTATTTCAGAGTTCTCTTCCTGGCAATACTTTTCCAGTTACAGCGCTAAAGAGAGAAGGGACCTGAAGTCCACCAGTAAAAAATACTTCAGACTATCAAAAGCTGGAAAATAACAGTGCTAAATTGCCCTTATTCCTCCCTATATCAGTATGTGAGTGATTAAAGGGCTTCTGTCACCCCACTAAAGTGATTTTTTCTTTTGGGGCTAGTTAAATTAGTTATATAGCGATATATGAAAATATGATTGTGTTCCTTACTTTGATCCAGCAGTTTATTCAAAAAATGAAGTTTTATCATATGCAAATTCGGTCTCTACCAGCAAGTAGGGCGGCTACTTGCTGGTAGCTGCTGCAGAAATCCGCCCCCTCGTCTTGTTGATTGACAGGGCCAGCAGGGATCTCCTCCTCCGGCCAGCCCTGTCGGTGTTTCAAAAATCGCGCGCCTGTGTTGAATCGGCGCAGGCGCTCTGAGATGAGGAGGCTCGTCTCCTCAGAACTCCCTCAGTGCGCCTGCGCCGATGACGTCTTCCATTTCGGTGATGTCATCGGCGCAGGCGCACTGAGGGAGTTCTGAGGAGACGAGCCTCCTCATCTCAGAGCGCCTGCGCCGATTCAACACAGGCGCGCGATTTTTGAAACGCCGACAGGGCTGGCCGGAGGAGGAGATCCCGGCTGGCCCTGTCAATCAACAAGACGAGGGGGCGGATTTCTGCAGCAGCTACCAGCAAGTAGACGCCCTACTTGCTGGTTGAGACCGAATTTGCATATGATAAAACTTTGTTTTTTGAATAAACTGCTGGATCAAAGTAAGGAACACAATTATATTTTCATATATCGCTATATAACTAATTTAACTAGCCCCAAAAAAAAAAAAAACACTTTAGTGGGGGGACAGAAGCCCTTTAAACAGTTCAAGACTGGGCCATTTACCCCCCTCCCTGACAGGGCGTATTTTCAGTTTTTTTTTTAGCACATGCGCCTTTGAAAGCCATAACCTTTTTTCCTCTGCTCATGAAAAAAAAAATTGTGCCTTTTTTGTGATACCTGGAGTTTTTTTTTTTTAGTTAGTTTTTTTTTTTATTTTGTAACTAGGAAAATTCAAAACAGGGCTAAATAGTTTGTATTTCATATTTTATGTTTTTCTTTAATAGCACAACTTGCAGCTAAAATATGTATTTTAGTATATATCTTTTCTCTAGTCATTTTAAAGGGAATCTGTCACCTAGTTTAACCCTATAGAGCTGCGGACATGCACGGATAGATCTCCGCAATATACCTGTCCCATAGCTCTGTGTGGTTTTATTTCGCTTAAAAAAAGATTTTATAGATATGTAAATTAGCCAAGTAAGGTGCCCAAGGTGTGGTTACTTACTTTTAAGGAGCCCAGCACCGCCTGCATCCAGGAATCTCCTCCTTGCTCACGAAGTTACAGTGCCGTAATCTCGCGATGCTCGAGCTAGCGCATGTGCAGTTCGTTCACTGAAGCTGATGCCAGCAAAGGGAACAAACACTTTGCCGTCACTGCGAGATTCCTGGATGCAGGCGGTGCTGGGCTCCTTCACAGGGGGCGGTGCTGGGCTCCTTAACCCTAAGTTACCACACTTTGTGCACCTTACTTGGCTAATTTAAATATCAATAAAATCTTTTTTTATGCGAAATAAAACCACACAGCCCTATGGGACAGGTATATTGCGGACATGCTAGCGGAGATCTATCCGTGCATGTCCGCAGCTCTGTAGGGTAAAACTAGGTGACAGATTCCCTTTAATATATAAGAAGTATGGGTTATGGTTATCTGGAGCGTGGCTAAGAGCTGCAGTGTGACACTTTAATGTTTTTTTTTTTTTGTTTTTGTTTTTACACTTTGTGCCCCTCATAAGACTTTTAAGGACATCACATTAACATTACATTTTTTTTGTTACTTTATTCCTGACTTCTTCTGTAACTGGAGCTGACATAGCAGCCAAGGTTGCAGGGGGAATACAGCACACAGCAGAGTACAACCTCACTGCATAGCTGACCTGGCGTTTCTAAGACTCGGCCGCCTCGGCCCCTGGGACTAGAGTAGGAGGCAGCATTGCCACTTCCTGATCAATGAGCACTGTGTATGGAGCGATAAGGAAGGCAGGGACTGTTAAAGATTTGTGCTGACTGCGCGGACATCTATAGTCAACAGGCAGTCGGCAAATGGTTAACGGGGTTTCTCAGTTTACTGTTGTTTTTAACAAGTATACTTGTGTAGTTGCTCCTCCCATGTTCATCTTCCCCATGATTTCTTACTTCCTGTTGCTGTATCCAACCAAACCCATGATGCACTTCTCCGTTCTCTGCCATAGAACCCCTAACATCGGCCAGCTAGTGACATAGCCGCTCCCCTATCACTGCCCCCCTTGCTGATTTGACAGCCCATGGACAGCACAGGAAATAAGAAAAAACTGCATGGACATGGTCATGTGACCACAGCCCAGAAAATAAGAGAGGGCATAGGAGCAATAAACATAAAAGAAATATGTTACAAAATGTCAGCTACCTTCATAAATGGTTATTTTAAAGGATGCTGATGAAAATTGGAAAAAGGTGTATCCTGGTTCTTTGTACAGGGTGGGCCATTTATATGGATACACCTTAATAAAATGGGAATGGTTGGTGATATTAACTTCCTGTTTGTGGCACATTAGTATATGTGAGAGGGGAAACCTTTCAAGATGGGTGGTGACCATGGCGGCCATTTTGAAGTTGGCCATTTTGAATCCAACTTTTGTTTTTTCAATAGGAAGAGGGTCATGTGACACATCAAACTTATTGGGAATTTCACAAGAAAAACAATGGTGTGCTTGGTTTTAACGTAACTTTATTCTTTCATGAGTTATTTACAAGTTTCTGACCACTTATAAAATGTGTTCAATGTGCTGCCCATTGTGTTGGATTGTCAATGCAACCCTCTTCTGCCACTCTTCACACACTGATAGCAACACCGCAGGAGAAATGCTAGCACAGGCTTCCAGTATCCGTAGTTTCAGGTGCTGCACATCTCGTATCTTCACAGCATAGATGATTGCCTTCAGATGATACGAGATGTGCAGCACCTGAAACTACGGATACTGGAAGCCTGTGCTAGCATTTCTCCTGCGGTGTTGCTATCAGTGTGTGAAGAGTGGGAGAAGAGGGTTGCATTGACAATCCAACACAATGGGCAGCACATTGAACACATTTTGTAAGTGGTCAGAAACTTGTAAATAACTCATGAAAGAATAAAGTTACGTTAAAACCAAGCACACCATTGTTTTTCTTGTGAAATTCCCAATAAGTTTGATCTGTCAAATTACCCTCTTCCTATTGAAAAAACAAAAGTTAGATTCAAAATGGCCGACTTCAAAATGGCCGCCATGGTCACCACCCATCTTGAAAAGTTTCCCCCCTCACATATACTAATGTGCCACAAACAGGAAGTTAATATCACCAACCATTCCCATTTTATTAAGGTGTATCCATATAAATGGCCCACCCTGTATAATGAAAAATTGTACAATTTTCCAATATACTCTTTGTATTAGCCCTCATAGTTTTCAAGATCTCTGCTTGCTGTCATTCAAACAGACCTTTGTTTCCTCCAGTGGTTAAAAATCTGTCCTGATCACGTGATCGACACACAGGTGCTCGGCAGTCGGCACATACTTTTCTGAGAGCTCTGTCTCATAATGAGCCATGCACATGTGTTATCATCCTGTGACCAGGACAGCAGGCAGTGAAGGTTCCAATTAAATGACCGCAAGCAGAGATCTTGAAAACCATGAGAACTAGATACTGAGAGAAAAGAAAATCGTTTTTGGCCAAAACCATAATACACTTTACAGAGGACCTGTCCTCTCTTCTGAAAATGTGTGTTTTATTAAATAACTGTATAACATGAAATGACAATTCTAGAGCATCTGTTCTTATAACTGTATGATGTGCAATTCCTCCAGTACACCTACTATAAGTTGGGGGTAAGTCCTTGCGCACTGCCAGCCCTGATTGGGCAGTTTCAAACTTAACACCCAGATGGCAATTCATTTATAAAGTTCTAGTAGGAATAATAGAGGAATGATAAAACATAAAATTACATGAAAAGATGATCCAGCATTGTTATTTCATGTGGAATGCAATTATTTACTAAACCAGGTCTTCTTTAAGCCTCTCACAAATAAAAAGCCTTCCCTTCGTAGTTATTCCTCAGAGCCCTTGACACTTCCTATTGATTTTTGTACACGGGTCTTGACAATAATATAGGTGTCTGTATGAACAGTTAGGGCTCATACACACAACCGTATGTATTTGGCGGACCGCAAAACACAGATACACAAAAAATACGGATGATGTCCGTATGACATCCATATTGCCACTTTTTTTTTTTTGTGGATCCATTGTAGATGGACATTTTTTGCAGAATGGTTATGCAGACATACTTAAATGGAATGCACACAGAGTCATTTCCGTGTTTTTTTTTGTGGACCCATTGAATTGAATGGTTCCTGCAGCTGAAAAAAAAGGAATGGACACAGAAAAAAAAATACACGTTCATGTGGGGGAGCCCTTAGGCTTCCTTCACACTCAAATTTGCTGTAAGAAAACACCCTACAAACCGATAGCTTTTTTTTTTGTGGCACTTTTTTAATAGGGTGGCATTTTGTTCCTTGCGTTCCTGGATAAACAGTGGATGAAGCACTATTGCGTCAACATTCTGCAGTAAAAAAAACAAAAAAGCCAGACACAAAATAAAAGCCGCCAAATAGAAAAATGAAATAACAAAACGCTGTAGCAATAACACACGGTAGATGTCCTGCATTTCATATATCCCATACACTTTCAGTTAGACCTCATGTACACGGCCGCTATTGCAGCCCGCAAACAGCAGGTCTGCAGTATGCGGGAACCGGGCATGTACTTACCACTGCACTTGACTCCGGAAGGTGCGGTACGGAACAGAGACACGGAACCCCAAGGAGGCACTACAGAGTGCTTTTGTGGGGTTTTATTCCATGCCTTCTCACCACAAAAAAATTGAATATGTTCTATTTTTTTGCGGTGCGGACAGATCACGGACCCATTCAAGTTAAATGGGTAGGGATCCGTCGCGGCCGGCCGCACGGATAGTGCCTGTGCATTCGGTCCCCAATGCACAAAACGGCCGTGTGCATGAGGCCTTAATATCTGGAGCTAGCATGTGCAAAAAGCAAAGGCAAAAGTGCTAAAAAAAAAAAAAAAACACTAAAAACCTATGTGTGAATCCACCCGTACCATGTGGTTTAGAAGGCTTTATTATTCTGAAGCTACTGCAAATCTAGGTAAAAATGAGGGCACTAGATTGCCGTTCCTCCGAGCCTTGCTAAACATAACCCCTACTAAATGTCACGTATAGCATAGCAAATCCCCCAGGGCTAAATAGGTGTTACCCAATGTCCTTATGCTAATAGACGTAACATAATAAACTAACACAATCCCTTTATGGCATCTCCGAATACATTCCATAATTGTAGTCATTTACATAGCCCACGTCTTCATGTATGGTTGTGCAAGTTTTTCATTTTAGGGGATTTATGAATCTAATGACCCATGCATTCTCTACATAGCCTTCTGACAAGTAAGCAAAACTTAAGGAAATATCATTGGGTATTTGGTAATTTGTAGACGGAGGAATTTAGTTTCTTGACGTTGTGTTTCTGTAGGGGAGGAGATTACGGTAAATCTTCCTGGAAAGCTTTTATTGAAGGTGCTGTGATTTGGTTATTTGTGAAGATGTCCACATATGGTGGATACTTGTTATCTCTATACATATGTTTATCTTATGTGTGAACGGTATATCATATGCATGTTAATATGACATTGTGTATGTGTAGACATGTAAAGTGGATGAAAACGGCTCATTTATTAGTGAAGTCGTTAATTACGCTTGCCTAGGATTTAAATGGCCAGATTTTACTGATCTACTGAATAAAAGGTTCCTATTGAATGACAGCAAGTAGAGATCTTGAAAGCCATGAGTAATTGATGCAGAACCTATATTGAAAAAATGTATGACTTTTGATTGTACAAATCTGAATCTGGTACTATCCCTTTAAAGCAAACATGTCAGGTGATTTCTGTTTTATCTGAGACTAGCATATGACAGGAGTAGAAGCTGAGCTCTGTGATATATAGGTTTATATGATTTGGAGTAAAAAGCAGAATAAATCCTGACAGGACTCCTAGGAGCGACAGTGGGAGTCCTGATCACCTGCCCACACAGGATGATTCTTAGCTCTTCCTGTATCAGTGTGTACACAGGAGGCTGTCCATTACTACTTGTGGATGTGGTCAGCAGGACTCTCCCTGTCTCTCTAAGCAGTCCTGTCAAGATGTAAGGTCCTTTTACACAGACCAAACATTGGGCCCATGTTAAGGTGGTGGTGATCACTCAATGAAGGAGCAAATGCCTGTTCATCCGGTGATTGCGCCTATCAGCTGGCACCAACAATCATTGTCTCTGTGCAGCAGATCTTGCCATGTAAACCAGAATCTCCTGCCCAGAAACAACATTCTCTAAGGGGACAAGCGATTTCAGTGGTGATGATGATTTTTGCATGTAAATGCAGCTTTATCAGATGTTAACCTTGTTCATATTTGTACCCAGGACCCCAGTGCCTAAAATGCAATTTGCAATGCAGTTTTTGTGGCAGATTATCAGTATATTTAAAATTGCAGAACTGGGGCCCTGCAAAGTGTTAATTTGGTACATCACTAAAAGAGTTGATGCTTTGTATTATGCTTTGCATGTATTCCCAAAAGCTGTCTATCGTTACCACATATTAGTTAGTTATGCCCTGACTCAGCAGATGGAACTAGCTTTCCCCTCTGAGGGAGGAGCTTTCTAGTTAGTATTGCATCAGCTACTTCAGTTTAGCTCTGCCTGCCATTCAGAGCAAATTGTAGTTCACCGTGGGCTTTGCTTGTGAAAGAAGCAGATGCCTATGAGTCTGTTTGAAGCTGGAGGCAAGGAAACAGACTATTTCTCCAGGATAAACATCATTCCAGTAAGGCCTCATGCACACGTCGTTGTGCGGCTGTTCCGTTCATTGGGGACCGCAATTGCGGTCCCCAATGCACGAGCAACATCCGTACAGCAGGCCGGACCCATTTAACTTGAATGGGTCCGTGGTCTGTCTGCACCGCAAAAAAAAATAACATGCCATATTTATTTGCGGTGCGGAACAACAGAAAGAAACACCACGGAAGCACTCCGTAGTGCTTCCAGTGTTCCGTTCCATGACTCCGTTCTGCATTTCCGGAATGGCGGAACCATTCAAGTAAAAGGGTCCGCATCCGTGATCCGGGGTGCACACGGCCGGCGGCCATGGATTGCCGACCCGCCGTGTGCATGAGGCCTAAAGCAAAGAATATCTGAGGGAAGGAGGAACAGCTATTCAAAGACTGTCTAGGATCACAAGGCTGTGCATGCCCGTTATGGCTGTAGACTTTGCTGCTTGTGAAAGAATTAACAGTTAACTGCACCGTTCGCACTTCACCGATTGGCCGACCGTTAGGATTTGCACCCCGCCATGGGAAATGCAATGCTTATTTTTTAGAGTTTTGCATGACTGTGATCATTTTGGAAAAGTTACAAAGTGTTTAGAAGGAGCTCAGGGACTACAACTCCTATTATTATCATTGTTGATGTTTTCCTATATACAGCTATTAGGAAGAGACTGCAGTGTGCCTTGCCTTGACATAGTTGGATGTACTAGAACTCCCATTCTGCACTTGAGTAAAGAGAGACTTGTTTATTTTCTTCTGTCGGCCTGGTTACCCGTTCACCGGCCACAGCACCCACTTCTCCTACCTTCTATCCGAACAACACTCATATCACCAAGGGCATCCCAACTACAATCAGGCAGGTGCCCCAACATCAGTGTGTGCTCGGGGGAAGAAAAGGAATGCCCTATCACTGCCCTGGCCTTAAGAAACATCAGTGTGGGTATTGCCATTGTAAACCATTATTGCAGCCAGAGCCACTACTACTCCCATCCTCCACTCCCGCCGCTCCAGGGGAAATATGGTATAAAGGAAGGACTGATGCTTCACAGCATAAAAAACTGCATATGTATTTCAAGTCCTGCAGAGATTTTACTTCTAGAGTTGGGTGTAATATGGTCCCATAAGGAGTGTAGTAGGGCACACCAATATCTGGTTCCACACGGACAATTAGTATAATAACATTTATTTAGCAATATACACTATTAAATACACATACATAAAATATCACACTATAAAATAGTAAAATACATAAAATACATGCAGTAAAAACCATATATCTATATAAATATTAAATATTTCTATTAATTCCTATAGGTTTTCTGCGTTTTGGTACAATAGTGTCCTTCCAACTAATTGCCGCACTCAATGTCCCAAAAATATAGTTATAAAGATGGGAATGACTGTTTAAGTTTTTGGATGCGGTTTTTTAGGTAGTCACTCGTATTGTTGCGACTTAATAGTCGTTGCGTATATATTGTCGCTGTAATGTCGCTGTCTGTTAATAAAGATAAGCCGAAGCTGTTTTACTCACAGTTTGAAACAATATCGGCTTTTAGT
Source organism: Bufo bufo (assembly GCF_905171765.1). NCBI lineage: Eukaryota > Metazoa > Chordata > Amphibia > Anura > Bufonidae > Bufo > Bufo bufo. Next base: position 194,490,124 of record NC_053393.1, read on the forward strand.
ACATCACTGGTGGCGTCCCACGTGTGATGAACTTTTTACAGGCTGCGGTTTGTAGAGATGGTGTGACTTCGGGATCCTCGGTGATCATAGGCGGCGGTGCTGTCTTGGAGATCAGTCGGTAATATACTCCTTCTGCGGTTTGAGTGTATATCGCAGGAGTGGGCTTTGCCAAAGAAACGACTCTCCAGGAAAACAGATGTCCGGCTTGTCTTTACTTTTAAAGATAAAAATTCACCGATCCCTCACTTTTTTTCTTTTCTTTCAGCGCTTTCGATCCTCCGGTAATATACTGTGTTCCATGCGGTAGTTACCGATTGGGTGAATCCTCTTTGTAGGAGCACCCATCTCCATTTTTGATTATTCAGGTGAGCCCTCCCTAAATACTTGCATTTAATATGGCCCCATGTCTACACCATGAGCCTCCATACAAGGCCTGATCTGAGCACTCTTTTTGCTTTGTATGATGATTTTTTTTATATACTCCATAAATAGTTGATGTATTTTTCTACAAAAATGTAGAAACAAAATATTCTCCTACACGCAAGTAATGGACCTCTGCTTACCAGTGTGGCCCGTGGTATAGGCTGACATACGCTGCAGTCGCACAGAAGAGAAATTGCTTTTGCTGCATCTTCCATTGCTATTTATTTTGGAATATTTTATTTTGTTTAGTCATTTTATGTCATTTAAAAAAAAAATCTGGGCATACAGACAATTTATTGTTTTAAAGCCCTGCAGCTTACCTACAAGTGATTCATGTCTTACTTGTTGTGGTCTGTTGAGAGTCAGAGTATGGTAGAGTGACTTGTTAAGTAAGCGACAGTCAGGAGCAGCTCCAGCCTAACTGTGCCTTATTGCTTTCTGCTCGCTAGCAGCACTCCCTGCAGCTAGTCTGGCCTCTGTAGTCCTAGATGAGGTCTTCATGGGTGCTGACCATAAAAAGTTCATCAAAGTAATGAGGCGAAGAGAGAGCTTGGCGCTCATGGGCAGAACTCGGCACCAAGGAGTGTGAACTGGCTCCAGCTGTGACAATAAAACAGCAGGTGGCTGCTGTCATTAGGGGTGGCAGATGAGGCAGGGGACTAGCACTCAGCCCACAAAACTCTCATTTGTTAGCCAGGTCCACTGTACCATGCAAAATAGCTTCCATCTCAGTCAGTTTTACATTGCAAAATATTACACAGTCGCCATGAGAAAATTGGAGCCTTGGGTATAAGAGGCTATGTGATCTCCTTATGCATAGGCATCTCTGCTACACTATGCTAGAAATTATATTTATATATATATATATATATATAGATAAAATATATGAAATCATATTTAAAAAAAATATTTTAACAGAATTAATTTGTAAAATTCCGGCCATTTGTTTTGCGACATTCATAAAATACGGATCGTACATTTCCAAGTACACCTAATGGTCATTTAGATTAGGTCTCATGCACATGACTGTATGTATTATGCAGTCCGCAAAATACTGATACCGGCTGTGCGCATCCCGCACTTTTCTTCGGTCCCTTTTATTGAAATGCCTATTCTTGTCCACAAAATGGACAAGAATAGGACTTATTATATAATTTGCGGAATGGCCGCATGGTGTTTTGGGGACCCATAAAAATGAATCGGTCTGTGTCCAAACAGCAAAAAATTCGGATTGGATGCGGCCCAAAATTACAGTCGAGTGAATGAGGCCTTACTGTAAATGCAAAGACCACTAATTGTACGTTATCAGTCAGGCACCTATACAGCAAGTCCAGTGTACTTTATTACAAATAGAAGCCCTCAGTGATCCACATCAAATACTCAAATGCAGTAACTAAACAGGTCCAGGATCAACACTAGAAGAGCCATGTTGTCCACTGCTCTCAGGGGCCTATTAGATGGAGCGATTATCACTTCAATTCTCATATAATCATTCAAATTTCAGAAATTATCGTTGCGTGTAATAGTGTGCAGTGATCAAACAACGAACAATAAATCGTTCATTTTCTGTGGATCAGACAAATCTGCTTGACTGATACATTATCATTAATCGCCACCAAATCCCCTCGTCTAATCAGAAATCTGCCAGTCATTGGCAGTGTAAATGCTCAAGGGGCAAAAGAGCAAGGATCTCAATATCGAGCAACCAGCAAAAATATTTAGAGATTATTGTTTTGTGCAGTTTAACATCTTTTGAACTCAAACGACTCACTAAATCATCGATTGTTGCCTAAGCATGAAAAAATGTCTAGGAGTTTTCTGAGATTTTTATACTGATAACCTCAGGATACAGTCATGTGAAAAAATTAGGACACCCTTTGAAAGCATGTGGTTTTTTGTAACATTTTTAATAAATGGTTATTTCATCTCCGTTTCAACAATACAGAGAGATTAAAGTAATCCGACTAAACAAAGAAAACTGAAGAAAAGTCTTTTCAAGATCTTCTGTAAATGTCATTCTACAAAAATGCCTATTCTAACTGAGGAAAAAGATAGGACACCCTTGCCCCTAATAGCGAGTGTTACCTCCTTTGGCTGAAATAACTGCAGTGAGACGGTTCTTGTAGCCATCTACCAGTCTTCGACATCGGTCTGAGGAAATTTTACCCCACTCCTCAATGCAGAACTTTTTCAGCTGTGAGATGTTTGAGGGGTTTCTTGCACGTACAGCCCTTTTCAAGTCACCCCACAGCATCTCAATGGGATTCAAATCTGGACTTTGACTTGGCCATTCCAGGACTCTCCATTTCTTCTTTTTCAGCCAATCTTTGGTTGATTTACTAGTATGTTTTGGGTCATTGTCATGTTGCATGGTCCAGTTCCGCTTCAGCTTTAATTTTCTAACTGATGGTCTCACATGTTCTTCAAGCACCTTCTGATACACAGTAGAATTCATCGTGGATTCTATGATGGTGAGCTGACCAGGTCCTGCTGCAGCAAAGCAGCCCCAAACCATGACACTTCCACCTCCATGCTTCACAGTTGGTATGAGGTTCTTTTCTTGGAATGCTGTGTTTGGTTTACGCCAAACATGTCCTCTGCTGTTGTGTCCAAATAATTCAATTTTGGACTCATCTGTCCAAAGAACATTATTCCAGAAGTCCTGGTCTTTGTCAACTTTATCTCTGGCAAATGTCAGTCTGGCCTCGATGTTTCTCTTGGAAAGCAAAGGTTTCCTCCTTGCACACCTCCCATGCAAGTTAAACTTGTACAGTCTCTTTCTGATTGTAGAGGCATGTACTTCTACATCAACAGTAGCCAGAGCCTGCTGTAGTTCTCGAGATGACACTTTAGGGTTTTTGGAGACCTCTTTTAGCATCTTGCGGTCTGCTCTTGGGGTGAACTTGCTGGGGCGACCAGTCCTGGGCATGTTGGCAGTTGTTTTGAAAGCCCTCCACTTGTAGACTATCTTCCGGACAGTGGAATGGCTGATTTCAAAATCTTTTGAGATCTTTTTAAATCCCTTCCCAGACTCATAGGCTGCTACAATCTTTTTTCTGAAGTCCTCTGACAGCTCTTTTGCTCTCACCATGGTGCTCACTCTCACTTCAACAGTCAGGAGCACACCAAACTAAATGTCTGAGGTTTAAATAGGGCAAGCCTCATTCAACATGCAGAGTAACGATCTACTAATTATGTGCACCTGGTGTGATATACCTGTGTGAGATCTGAGCCAATTTAAGAGGGAATACATGTGAGGGTGTCCTATCTTTTTCCTCAGTTAGAATAGGCATTTTTGTAGAATGACATTTACAGAAGATCTTGAAAAGACTTTTCTTCAGTTTTCTTTGTTTAGTCGGATTACTTTAATCTCTCTGTATTGTTGAAACGGAGATGAAATAACCATTTATTAAAAATGTTACAAAAAACCACATGCTTTCAAAGGGTGTCCTAATTTTTTCACATGACTGTAGGTCATCAGTGGAGGTCCGACACCCAGGACCCCTGCTGATCAGCTGTTTGAGTAGGCACTGGTGCTCCTGTGAGCGCCGCGGCCTTCTCTCTGCTTTTCCTAGGCCGAGTGACGACACGTTAATGTGTCACGTGGCCTAAGAACAGCTCAGCCCCATTCAAATGAATGGGGCTTAGCTGCAATTCCAAGCACAGCATCTATATAATGTACGGCGCTGTGCTTGGTAAGCTGCCAGAAAGCAGCGACGTTCACAGGAACACTTAGTTTTTTTCCAGAATTTAAAAAAAGGGGATACATTCAAGGTCTACTGCTTGCTATTTGTTTATTGAAGGTTTCTGTCCCGCTTTATCTTTTATGGTTCCACACAGGCATATTGTAGAGAAGTACAGTAACTGTGTTAGTAAATGTGGCTACCGGTATCAGTAGCACTTAAAGAGGACCTGTCACCGCTCCTGACATGCCTGTTTTAGTAGCTTCATGCATTCCCCATGTGATAACAATTCTGGAACATCTATTCTTATGGCTCTATGTTGTGCCATTCCTTTATTATTTCTACTAGAAGTTATGAATGAATTGCTATTAGCCTTCAGTAAGGGTACAGAAGGGTGGTAACCAGGTGTGTGTGTGGGGGGCCTATACAGTCTGAAAATGGAAGCACTGATTGGATAGAGTGAGCCTATGCACACCCCCAACTTGTTACCGCCCCTCTGTACCCTTACTGCAGACTGCTAGTAATTCATTCATAACTTCTAGTAGAAATAATGAAGGAATGGCACAACATAGAGCCATGAGAATAGATGCTCCAGAATTAGGCATTAGACATATTAGTCTAAAGTTGATCAAAATTGGCAATTTTAACCAAAACGATCATTCATTGGGTGAAATGTAACTGATAACAGACCATCGTTGTCTGTGTTTTAAATAGTTGGATAAAAGATCTCTTGTTCAATGAATGCTCATTCATGGACAGAAGATGTTTATATGAAAGAACGTTCCCAGAAAGAGCTATCATCGATCGACCGATTTCGTTGAACATGTACGGCCTGCTCGAACAAATGTAACGGGTAATATGGATTAAAACGTTTATGGCTGTGTCTGCAAAACGATTGTTCACCAGATGCTTGTTTGTTCAACTGCTGTTCAGCCATAAACTAACTTTATCTAATGTGTATGGCCACTAGTGTTGAGTGAATCGCAGTTCATGAAGTGGATTTCGATCCGAATTTCAGGGAAAATTTTATTCACTGTGAAGCTGAATTTCCTCTGATACTCTACTGTTGATTAGAGTAATTACAAGGTCTTAGTCTTGGGCTTCATAAAGACTGTTAAAGGGAACCTGTCACCGGTTTTTAACCATAAGAATCACCAGCATCCTGAGATAGTTCTCCCCCACTTTAATCATCCTAGGGTGTTGTTTTTTTTTAACACCTCCTTAAATGCTTACCTCATCACTTCCCATTCCTAACCCCACCTCCTGGTATAAGAGTGACAGAATCTAAAGATCCTACCCTCCTCCCGAACTCACGTCCCAAATCCCACGCATGTGCAGAACCAGTCGCGATTGCGAAGATATAGCACTATATTCTAGATCTTCACAAATTCTCAAAGTGCCGATATTCACGATAAAAATTTGCGATTAGAATATTCTCAATCAACACCACTACTGATCATATAATGTATGCTGCGCAGCTGCGAGACTTGGAAGAGAAGGGGTGGAGATGAGCAATTGCCGAGGGTGTGTCTTATTCGTTTGTGGGCGTGGCTGCACTCCAAGAGTCAGAGAACGCTGGACTCATCTCTGAAGCACGCATTTACATATATGGCGGGAACATTTATTTTAGGTTTTTCTCTGAACTGAGAGTTTGTTCCGAATTGATTTTATATCATTATTAATGTATTAAAAAGTATTTATAGAAAAGTGAGTGGCTTAGAAAGTGATGACAGGTTTCCTTTAAGTGCAGAGATCTTTATTTATCTCATTAGGCTATTTTCACTCTGAGTTAGGCCCCAGGCCATCAACCATATTTTTGGTCGTTGTCCATGCATTTTTTGAGGATTGCACATGGACCCATTTATTTCTAAGAGTCCGCAAAAAAAAAAAAAAGAACGGACATTCTGTCCTATTTTTGTCCATTTTGCAGACAAGAATAATTCTTTCTACAGTGGGTTCCACGAAAATTGCAGGATGCACGCATATCACAAATTGGATATGGTTGTGTGCAGTCGGCCTTAGGATTAGGATTTCCTGAAGGAAATCTTGAGTACATTCATCTAATAGATGGCACGAGTGCTGCCTCCATCACCCATGGGCACCTATATTAATAAAATGTATGTTTCATACCAGAGTCTGCTGCACCTAATCAGTTAGGCTACTTTCACACTTGCGGCAGAGTGATCCGGCAAGCAGTTCCATCGCCGTTTTCCAACTGATGGCATTTGTAAGACTGATCAGGATCCTGATCAGTCTGAAAAATGCCTGATCAGTCAGAAAAATGCATTGAAATGCCGGATCCGTCTTTCCGGTGTCATCCGGCAAAACGGATCCAGGCTTTTTTTCTGTTATTTCCGTTATTTTGAATGCCGGATCCGGCACTAATACATTCCTATGGAAAAAACATGCCGGCATTCAGGTAAGTCTTCAGTTTTTTTTTTCCGGAGATAAAACCGTTGCTTGCTGCAGTTTTATCTTTTGCCTGATCAGTCAAAAAAAACTGAACTGAAGACATCCTGATGCATCCTGAACAGATTGCTCTCCATTCAGAATGCATGGGGATAAAACTGATCAGTTCTTTTCTGATATAGAGCCCCTGTGACGGAACTCAATGCGGGAAAAGAAAAACGCTAGTGGGAAAGTACCCTTAGGGCTGTTTCACACGAGCGGATGCCGTGCGTGACATCCGCTCCGTGAATGACAGCCAAGACCCGATGCAGACTGCAGAAGCACGGAGCATTAACATGATTGATAATGCTCCGTGCCTCTCTGTGATCTCTTTACTACGAAATCACAGTGACAACTTTATCTCACTGTGATTTCGTAGTAAAGAGATCACAGAGAGGCACGGAGCATTATCAGTCATGTTACTGCTCCGTGCTTCTGCAGTCTGCATCAGGTCTTGGCTGTTATTCACGGAGCGGATGTCACGCACGGCATCCGCTCGTGTGAAACAGCCCTTAATAAATGGAAACACTGGAAGATAATGCTGACCAGGGCCAAAAGAACACTCTTTGAGCCTCTGCTGTTATGATTGGGACCCATAGGTCCTTCTAACGTATGCTTACTACTGTGGATGGAAAATGCATGCTGCAGACGCAGTGTGAAAGGACCTTTAATCATTGTCCTTTTTGTCATTGATATTAGTATAGAATAATATAGTTAATATATATTCTAGAATATAGACTGTATCATTCAGTTGATGTATACCATATTTTATCTGTTTTCTAAAAGAATCAATTGACAAAAAAGCCCCTTGTGGTCTCAACTGGTATAGAAACCACTAAGGTTTAAAGAGCAAAAAAAAAGGTAATGAAAAAGTATAGATAGTATTCCAAGCTGATCATTCTCTTCTTAGAGATCCATAACTAATAACCAGCACCTCTAATGCCTCTCCGCGTTGGCAGTGTCTTTTCTTTTTTAGTGCCCTGGGCCCGCATTACAGTGAAGTAAATCTTCCCATCCAATCCAAACACATTGACTTGAGCAGAGCCATAAAGAATCCCCCTCTTCTCCTACGTACATGAAACTATGTAGATTTCTCATGGCGTGACAGGCTAGACATGAAAGAACGGCTTGATAGTTATTACAGGCAATCCATTAGACTTGTAAAATGTTTGAATCATAGAGACAAATATTTAATTGATCACTCGTGAAAGCAGCAGGCCTACTAGTAATGAACTCTCAGGCGAAATATAAGGCCCTTATTCATGAGATCCGTCTGCGGCAGAAGGTGTTTGCCAGCGCATACCTATTCATTCTTTCAAGTGGGGGCCATTAAGTATAGTGTAGGACAATAGACGTCAAAGATGTTCAGAGTCACAGATCTAGAGACCTAATGGGTTCAGAAGGATTTGTCATTATTTACTCTGTATTAAATAATAATGCCGGATCTTTGTTTCTTAGAACTGTTTCCCTGCGATGTAAATGCAGCAGATTTTTCGCAGTTATTGCTTGCAGAAACGCCACTGCATTTACGGTAACAGCAAAATGTCCGTACCAATATGGTGGACATAAATTGATTTTAAATCCACAGCATGTTTGTGGATATCTGCTTTGGATTTTAACCTTTGTAGTGCAGATGGTGAAATCTGCAGTAAATTTGCTGCATTTTCTCCCCAAAATGTGCTGCAAAATCTGAGCGATCTACTGTGCATTTTGCAATGGAGGCTTTCGGCTAGATACACTCCAGAATTTTCGCTGTTAATGGCCATATCTGTTACACCGTTAAGGTAGCTTTACACTGCCCGATTGTCAGTTTGTTGATCGGGCAGATTGGCAGGGATGAACGTTCGTCCTGATAATTGGCCCGTGTAAACGTGCTGCAGACCACCCAAAAAGTTTATTTTATGCACTTATATAGCGCTACTATATTCCGCAGCGCTTTACAGACATTGGCATCCAACTGTCCCCAATTAGGCTCACAATCTGAGGTCCCTATCAGTATGTCTTTTGAGTGTGGGAGGAAACCCACGCAAACACGGGAGAACATACAAACTCCATGCAGATGTTGCTTTTGTTCGGATTCGAGCCTAGGACCCCAGTGCTGCTAGGCACCAGCAGTGATGGCCAGTTCGCAGTGTTCGCCAGCGAACACATGCGGGCTGCCATCTTGACTCACAAGTCCGGTGATGCACAGGTAAGCCTTTACCTGTGCCTGCGCCGCGAGCCGGTCTGAAACAAATGCGGTCACCTGGAGCAGGCAGTTCCGAGAACAGCCCGATGAAGGCCCCCGGCTGCTGTTCTCGGAACTGCCTGCTCCCGGTGACCACATTTGATTTCAGACCGGCTCGCGGCGTAGGCACAGGTAAGGGCTTACCTGTGCATCGCCGGACTTGTGAGTCAAGATGGCAGCCCGCATGTGTTTGTTGGCGAACACTGCGTACTGGACATCACTGGGCACCAGTGCTAACCACTGAGCCACCGTGCTGCCCAATGAGCAAAATGCAAAAATATCAGCTGAAACAGTTTTTATTGCAGACACCAACTATATTTCTGGGCAGCTGATCATTCTGTGTGAACAGCGATCTGCTCTCCGGAAACAATGAATCTGTATGTGCAGCGACCACCTGAGGAGCCGGTGTAGAGGATAGGAGTGGTAGTGGCCCCGATGAAGTGTTGTGTCACGGTCTACTCAAGCCTTTGCTCCCTGAGGTGCTTGCTGCACATCACCCGGAAACCCAAAACTTTTGTTCATGCCAGAGGTGAAACAATCTTTCATGCAGACTACTCAATTATCATTTCTGGGCAGCAGATCATTCTGTGTGAACAGCGAATCTGTGTGGGGCTGAGAAATTGCAGTAGCCATCGCTCATACCTATACCGTGGAGGTGATCGCTGCGTGTAAATTCAGAACGTCACCTCCACTGACGAGCAGGCAGTTGTCAGGAATGAACACTTCTTCCCAATAATCAGACTGCTTTATTGGGTTGTGTAAACCCAGGATTAAGCCTCATTCACACGTCAGTGCTTCACGGACGTGTGCTGTACGTGTTCTCCACGGACAGCAGACCTCCCCATTCATTCTAAGGGTACTTTCACACTTGCGGCAGGACGGATCCGACAGGCTGTTCACCCTGTCGGATCTGTCCTTCCGCTATTTCGCCGTGCCGGCGCTCCGTCCCCATTGACTATAATGGAGACGAGGTGGAGCTCCGGCGCAGTACGGCAGTTCGCGGTGAGAGGCCGCCGGACTAAAAGGTCGGACATGCAGGACTTTTAGTCCGGTGGCCTTTCGCCGTGCACTGCCGTGCTGCGCCGGAGCTCTACCCCCGTCCCCATTATAGTCAATGGGGACGGAGCTGCGGTCCGGCGGCACGGCGAAATAGCGGAAGGACGGATCCGACAGGGTGAACAGCCTGTCGGATCCGTCCTGCCGCAAGTGTGAAAGTAGCCTTATGTGTGTATTCAGACATCAGTGTTTTTAGCACAGACGCATGCTCTATTTTGTCCGTGTTCACGGATTATTCGTTTTCTAATATTTGCTTCATAAATAGGTCTGAAATTTGACGCAACACTATGAGCCAGAAACGTGCCAAATATTGAAGCATTTTAATGGAAATTCTATGTGCAATCACATTAATGAACGTGGTCCAAGGAGAACAAAGCGCAGAGCTCCTTGATAAGATCCTGGGTTCTCGAGCTGCCTACACGACAGCTTCTTATTTATTATTCACTCACTGCTATGATGCCTGTAATAAGGATTTTTTTTTTCATTAAGAATAAATATCTTGCTGGCAAGGCGGAAACATTTGGCGTGACGCTGGTAAGGCCGTGGTTTTAAATTGAATGCGGTCTTCGGCACATAATTCAGCTGTGTCCATTATATGCGAAGTGTCCAGATGAATTCAGTGTTTAATGTTAAAAATCTTCTAACATGCCAGTTTGATTTGTATCCCTTCATATCACTGCATGCTAATTAAAATCATATTTCTGTATATTTCATGCCTTTCGTGTACATATGCAAATGGGATCCTTTGCCTTTCAGCAATTAGTAATTAAGTTTATGAAGGACAGCTGTAATACATAATTAACAAAAATGTTTGCAAGTCCTTTTCACACTGGAAGTTGTAACTGAAACATTTGCTTATCAAGTGAGCAATTTGGATTTTTCTTGTGCATTTGCAGCATATCAAAATTGTCAGCCTCCATCGTCCTGCGACATAATTAAAAGCTCGGCTCGTAGCGCTGCAGACAACATACGAAGAATAAAAGGCTTTTTCTCTGTAGGCCTCGGCCACTACCGCATCTACGCTGGACGCACCATTTCCCTTGTCATTAAAATTCTCAGTCTAAAGTGTTTGTGTGATGTTTTCATCAAAACGGTATTCCAAGAATTGAGAAAGACGAAAAAAAAAAAAAAAGTAGAGATGAGCGAAGTATTGGAAAATTCGATTCAGCTGCTTCGCCGAATTTTACACAAATTTTGCTTTGTGACAAAGGACTTCACCACGAAGCGGGTTTCTTTGTAAATAGTGGGTGCATTGACAGGGAAGCGCCACCCCCGTTATTGTACCCCTCATACATGATTGCGGCATCTGACGTTGATATTACAGTGTAAAAAAAATATATATATATATATAAAATCATACTTACCCTCCTCCATTTGATCGGTTGGATATCTAGCGTGAAATCTCGCACGGCCCATGATGACGTTATCACATCGGCCGGCGTGGTGACGTCATACGTCACCGCGCACGGGGTTTCATGTGAGATCTTCAATCAAGATGGCGACAGTCGGATCTTTATGCTCAAACTGAAGTAGTGGGCTTTTTTGTTTTTTACCCCATTTCAGCTAAAATCTATTCATTGCCACGAAGCACGAGGAAATTCAGACTTGCGGCGAATTACATTTTCCCTGAAATTCTGATCGAGTACGTGGAGTTCGATTCGCTCAGCACTAAATAAAATAAAAAATCTTGATATATTTTACTGTCTCTTTGTAGAATATTAACTTCTTTTTCTAGTGTAATATAATTAGTAGGATCTTCCCACCATTCACAGGATAGGTGTTAAAGGGGTTGTCCTGCTATATATATAATCTATCATCAGGATAGGCAATCAATATCTGATCCCTGCGGGTCCGACACCTGGCACCCCCGCCGGTCAGCTGTTAGAAGAGAAGGTGGCGCTCCATGCGAGCGCCACTTCCTGTTCATTACATTGTGCGCAGTCTCGGAAGTGCAGTGTAATTACAAGTACTGGCTCCGTTCACATTATGCCGCCACTCCACAGGAGACGACATGTAGAGCACCGCCCTCCTCTTCAAACAGTTGATTGACGGGGGTCCCAGGTGTTTGACCCCCTCCCTCTAAATGTTGATTCAATGGCAGCCCTTCAAGTGAACTAGACTCTGAGGTACCTTCACACGCTGCGGATTTTGTTGCAGAAATTTCTGCTATTAGAAAGCAGTTGTAGTCACCTGAATGAGGCTTGCAGAAATCCATATGCTCGCCGCCCTATTCAAATGAATGGGACTAATTTGCAGCCATGGAAATTTCTGCTACAAAATTCACAGTGTGTGAAGGCGCCCGTACTGTCTCAATGAACTCACAGCTAAATGTTATTGAGCAGTGTAAATTATCAAATTCATATACCGCAATATCATTGCGTGTGCGGTTGTGTCTAGTACCGCACTCATTCAAGTTAATAGCTCCGCGCTATGGATGCTGTGTCAGCAGTGGAGTGAATTTGCCCTCTGGAGCCCCACTACTATCTGATCACTCTTTGGTAGTATTACGAAACTTTTACCCGGTCAAACACTATATGTAGATATCAGCCTAAAGGACCATTTCCATGGGCTGACAGAGCAGGCAGTTATTGGGAATGATCTGTTTGTCCTTGATATCTGCCTGCTTGTCAGAGGAGTTGAGAGCTGCGTTTACGTGCAGCCGTCACCTCCACTCTATGTGGAGAAGCAATAGTTGCTGCGATTGCCAGGGCCGTCTTTAATATTGATTGGACCCTGGGCAAGAATTTACTTGGGCCCCCTGGATCCCGCCCCCCCCACCCCGCACTTTGCTGTACTTGCTATACAGCAGGACACACCTGTCACGTCCAGGGCCTTCAGGTGACGTCTCCTCTCTGTCATCATCTTCTCTGTAGATCTTCTCTCTCATCATCTTCTCCACTCGGTCTGGACAACTTCTCTCAGCCGCCTCGTCTCTGCAGAGTGTGACACACAGACATCTTAGCTTCCTCACATTCTATCATTATCCCCCAACTGGAGTCCCCACAGTGTTATCCTGCTGCTTGATGTCCCCCCCCCCCCCCCCCCCCAGGGGTGCAGAGGTAGCAGTTGCTACCGGGCCCAGGAGCATGAAGGGGCCCAAAGACACTTGTGCCGCATAAGAAGACACACAAAGCACTGAGGGAAGGGGGGCCCAAGCTGAACTCTTGCACCGGAGCACATGAGCCTTTAGTTACGCCCCTTCCCCCCCCCCCCAATACTATCCTGAAGAAACATTACTGCCCCCCATAGTAATAGTGCTCCTTATAGTCCCACCAATAGTAATTCCCTTCTAGAATGCCCTCATTAGTAACACTGCCCCAACCGTGATAATGCTCCTCAACAATGATACCCTCACAGAGTCCCCAGTAGAAATAAGGCCCCCTATTGTTCCCCCAGTGGTAATAAAGCTCCCTACAGACCCCTCAGTAGTAATAAGGCCCCCATAGTGCGCTTAGTAGAAAAAAGGCGGATCTATAAGACCCTCCTATAGAGCCCCCAGTAGTAATAAGACCACCTATAATGTCCCCTGGATCTGCAGTGCCCCCTGCAGTTATAATCCTCCCTCCACCATACAGTCCCATGTAAATAACATCACCTCCTCCCCAGCCGCCTCCAACGCACAGTCCCATGTAAACATCACCCCCTAAGGCTACTTTCACACTCGCGTTCGTGCGGATCTGTCCTGTACTTGTACAGGATGGATCCGCACCGATAATACAAACGAATGCATCCGTTCAGGACCAATTCGTTTGTATTAGATTTGAATTTCTAAGTCCCAATACGGATCTATCCTGACTTACATTGAAAGTCAATGGGGGACGGATCCGTTTACAATTGCACCATTTTGAGTCAATGCAAAGGGATCCGTCCCCATTTACTTACATTGTAAGTCCGGACGGGTCCGTTTGGCTCCGCAAGGCCATGTGGACACAAAAACGCTGCTTGCAGCATTTTGGGGTCCGCCTCCAAAACGGAACGGAGGGCTGTACGGAGCCGAACGAATGCATTCTGAATGGATCCGCATCCATTCAGAGTGCATTGGGTTAAACTGATGCATTTGGGGCTGCTTGTGAGAGCCTTGAAATGGATCTCACAAGCGGATTCCCAAACGCAAGTGTGAACGTAGCCTAAACATTAAGTCCCATGTACATAAACATCATTCCCCCCCACCATCCACTTTCAACATACAGTCCCATGTAAATAACATCACTCCCTCCCTCAGCCACCTCAAGCACACAGTTCCATGTCAATAACATCCCTCCCTTCAGCCCTAACATACATCCTAGTTAAATAACTACAACTCCCAGCATTGCTCTGCCTCTCCCTGTCCCTTCACTTACCTCTCCAGTCCTCATCAGACATCAGCATTAGGCTCCTCCTCCTCTTCACTCCGGTCAAACCCTGCACTGGTCACATGATGGTGACATCATCCAGGTCATCCTATCACAGCCTGCTTTGCTGATCACATGACCTGTGATGTCACCACAGGTCCTTCACCTCTACACCCAGTGTATTAGATTCAATTGTATTGCCGTTCTGTGTACGGCAATACAGTTGTATCTAGCAGGCAGGCAGGACATTCGGGGCCTGGGACAAAACATCAGGGGCCCAGGCCCTGAATGTTTTAACCTAGCGACGCAGTCGCTAATGAATGGGAGTCGGGAAACAGAGCTCCCTTGGGCCCCCAGGAGCAACTGGGCCCGGGGCAGCTGCCCCTTTTGCCCTGTGGCAAAGACGGCCCTGGCGATTGCCAATCCCTATACTGATTCTCTGTTTTTGGCCAGCAGATCCCTGTTTACACAGCATGATCTACTGCCCAGAAACTATGATTGAGAGGTCAACGATGCTTTCACCCCATGAAAAAGCGTCGGCTCATTCATTTGATGATTGTCAACACCTTTACATAGGCTGATTATTGGGAACAAGCATTCATATGAACATCCGTTCCTGATAATCAGCCCATATAAAGGAACCATTACACTTTTTTGGTTGTCAGCTATTCCTCAAGAGTCCACCATATTGTTTTGTTTTTTTGACTGAGCAGTGGGGAATAAACCCTTGTCAGATCCATCTAGCAGTGGTTTATTTCCTGTTGACTTCTATGGGAGAGTTTTCTAGACATGCTCTGTGGTCTGTGCAGAGGTCATTGTACAAGCGAAGAATAGATAAGATTTGACAATCGCCTATTGTGAATGGTAAATCCTGTCTTATCTGTCATTCTAATCCTGCCTGTAATGATATCACCTCTGTGTGTAGATAAGCAGGTAATTGTATTAAATGATCTCTACAGACCAAGAAGTGTCGCCTATCATTATTCTTAGAGGCCAATGGGAAGACTGCAGGATTTGATGGTTATTGTTTAAATATTGACATGGAAAGTTATAAATAATATAATCAAGTATTCTTTAAGAATATGTTAAACTTAAAAATGTGATTTTCTGATGACACAGTCCTTTTACATCCAGTCACACGTCTTATAAAAATGGCCAAATTCTACCTACTGTGTTCTTCCATTTGTGCTCATATTGGTGTGATTGAAATGCCGAAGTTTTCTGACGTCAGCATCACATCTTCTGAACTCGCACACTGGCTCAATATTTTTTCTACTTTCAGAAGATTTGAAAAGCTGTGCTGGTGGCGTTTTAACCCCTTTGTAGGCGTGATTGCAGCCTCAGACAGTTTGACTATTCAGAGCAGAGGCCTGCTCAGATGACTAGCATATTGCATGCACCAGATTATAAATTATCGGAATTTTTCGCCCTATAATAGGCACCTGCCCATCAGACACACCCAGGTTTTAGAGGAGGAAAATAAGAAAAAATATATTTTTTCCATCAGACCTCAGCTCAGAGCCCCAGTCAGACCCCCATTTAGACCTCAGATCAGACCCTCCGTGTTAATAACACCCACAATTAGATCTCAGATTGGACTTCCAATGTTAACAAGACCCCCAATCAGACCTAAAATCAGACCCCCATGTTAATAGGACCCCCATTCAGACCCTCAATTGTAGGCCCTCTATTCAGACCTCAGATAAGATCCCCATTGTTAAGACCCACATTCAGATCTCACATCAGACTGGCATGTTAATAAGACCCCTTTTCAGAAACTCAGATCAGACCCCCAATGTTAAGACCCCTATTCAGACCTCAGATCAGACTGGCATGTTAAATAGACCCCCTTTCAGATACTCAGATCAGACCCCCAATGTTGACCCCCATTCAGACCTCAGATCAGACAAAAACAATAAATCTATTTACCTCTCCTGCTCGGGATGCCACTGCCGCTCTAGGGATCCAGCTCTTGTTCTTCGGGCTCTTCCTGCTGTGCACTGTGCTGTGACCCGACGTTCTCATGCTGTGCACAGTGAGCGGCTGAGGACCAGAAAGTGGTGAGTACAGAGCCTCGGGAAAGCTGCATTCACCACTTCCTGGTCTTCCTGTACTAATATTTCCATAATGTGCACTCATTAGTATTCACTTATAAGATGCATTGACATTTTCCCCCCACTTTGTGGGGGGGGGGGAGTGTGTCTTTTAGTGTGAAAAATACAGTAGTTTTTCTTACACTGGGCCTCTTCAGAAACTTTATACATATGTGCATCAGTAATGAAGTTTAAGGATTAGGATTAAGGTGATGGTTTAGTATAGATAATCAGATCAAGTAAAGACTATGTCCCCCTGGAGTTTTTATTTTAATGTATTCTCTTAATTAAATATAAAACAAGCAATAAACTATGTTCATAAATAATCTATTATCACTAAAAATATTGGCAGGTATAATAATCCAGGGGGACATGATCTTCACTTGATCCCAGTAACCCTTGTGAAAGTGGGAATCATGAAGTTCTTTATCCAAAAACGTTGCATTTTCTGTATATCTAGTAAAATAGCCCTTTCTTATATAGTTTAGATTGGCATATTGTATATCATGTATCTCTCTTTTCTTTTAGGGTGGCTTTTGTTATGAGAAAGCATCTGAACACCCATTTACTGGGCAAGCATGGAGTTGGAACACCAAAGGAAAGGTAAATTACACCAGAAATGGACTTATATATGGCATAGTCCTTCTATTGAATTTATTATGTGTTTTGTCTCCTTCATCTGACATTTCAGACATTTTCTGTATTGTTGAATTCTCGTGGTATAATGTACAGTATAACCTCCAGAGGTCTGTCTAAATAAGACAGTAACAAATAATAGTTGTTACTCTATTTTTGAATGAGCTGGATCTCATATTAGGTTACCTCTGATAGTAGTTTTCTGCTTCTGTTCTGACAGATTTGAGGTGATGTTGCAGTTCTATGCAGATTTTGCTACAGATTTGTTGCAGATTTCACTCTATGCATTGTAAAGGGTTAGATCTACATTGGAAATCCACAGCATAAATTGACAAACTGCATAATAAACCCCTTCCCGACATGTGACATAATAGTGCATCACGTGTCGGGTCTTTAAAGGGGTATTCTCAACACGCTATTTGATACTTACCTGCTCCCGGCGCGCTGTCCACTTCCTGGTTTCGGCACTCGGCAGGGGGCGGGCTCCATCTTGATTGAAGTCTTCTCCCGGCCGGGCCGTGCGCTGTACTGAACGCGCACGCCGAGGCCGCGCATGCGCCCTGGTGACTTCTTCCTGGCAAGTATACTATACTGGCCAGGAAGAAATCACCATAGCGCATGCGCGGCCTCGGCGTGCGCATTCAGTACAGCGCGCGGCCGGCCGGGAGAAGAGAAGAAGTCGTCTGCGCACGCGCGGCGACCGCGATTCCTGAGAAGAGTGGTGGCCGTAACCAGGGGAGACGGAAGACAACAGTCAGGTAAGTATATGTTTATTTACTTCTAAGGGGTGGGAATTTGTTAATTAGATATATTTAGAAAAATGATCACTGTTAAATCATTAAAGGGAACCTGTCACCTGGATTTGGGGTATAGAGCTGAGGACATGGGTTGCTAGATGGCCGCTAGCACATCCGCAATACCCAGTCCCCATAGCTCTGTGTGCTTTTATTGTGTATAAAAACCAATTTGATACATATGCAAATTAACCTGAGATGAGTCAGAGCTTGAAAATATGACTCTTCTCTGGTCACACAAGTAAGATATGACTCTTTTATGTTTATTTGCATATGTATCAAATCGTTTTTTTTACACAATAAAAGCACACAGAGCTATGGGGACTGGGTATTGCGGATGTGCTAGCACCCATCTAGCAACCCATGTCCTCAGCTCTATACCCAAATTCCCGGTGACAGGTTCCCTTTAACAGATTTAACAGTGATCATTAAGATGAGAATACCCCTTTAAAGATGGCACCTGCTTAAGAGCACAGCAGGCATCATAGCTGCGGGTGTCTGCGGGTGACCAACGAAAATACCTATTGCAGACGTTTAACTCCACAGGCTCCATGGTCAAATGTGACCATGACATTTGAGAGCACAAAACCCGGAAGCACTGTGCTTCCAGGCCTGAAACGGCTGCCCCATGCAATGATTAGAGGAGCCGTTCATTGTCTGTGAAAGGCCAGAGCCTGATGAGGCTCCGATGCCTTTAACGGGTATATTCCAATGTAGGCCTGCAAGTGGCAGCACTGCATTGGAATAGACTGATCTTTGTTTATTGTAATGGATAAATTCCATTACTTTATACAAATTGCAATCCAATGATTGCATGTTATAGTCACCTAGGGCAGGTATCGGCAAACTGCGGCTCTCCAGCTGTTGTAAAACTACAACTCCCAGTATGCCCAGTCTGCCTACAGCTATCAGCCTACAGCAGGGCATGATGGGATTTGTAGTTTTACAACAGCTGGAGAGCCGCATTTTGCCCATCCCTGACCTAGGGTGACTTAAAAAAAAAGTTTAAAAAAAAAAGTATTTAAAAAAGAAAACAAATAAATAAAAATTCTAACCACCCCCCTTCTCCAATTGTGTTTTTTTTTTTTTCCCAATTCCACCTCATTTAAAATTATTTTCCAGCTTCCCACTACATCATATGCAATATTAAATGGTGCCATCAGAAAGTACAGCTTGTCCCACAAAAGCCCTCATATGTGAACAGAAAACGGAAAATCGCCCGGTCAGGAAAGGATTAATAAAAAATGTCATTATTTTTGAATAATGTGTAGGACTTCCTTCATTTTTATATTGGTAATGTACAGTAGATTAGTTTTTGGGTAGTTCCTTTATTCATTTATTTAGTCTAGGTCCTGTTTCCTTTTTTGTAAGGGTGCGTTCACATCATCATTTTATTTTTCATTCCTCTGATCCGTCAGAACAGAACGTTAAAGAAAAAAACGGATCCGTTAGGCCTGGTGCACACTTCAGTTATTTGGTGATTTAGGCTACTTTCACACTAGCGTTTGGAGCGGATCCGTCTGATGTTTCATCAGACGGATCCGCTCCTTTAATGCAGACGTTTGCATCCGTTCAGAACGGATCCGTCTGCATTAAAACGTAGAAAATTTTCTAAGTATGAAAGTAGCCTGAGCGGATCCGTTCAGACTTTACATTGTAAGTCAATGGGGAACGGATCCGCTTGAAGATTGAGCCATATAGTGTCATCTTCAAACGGATCCGTCCCCATTGACTTACATTGTAAGTCTGGACGGATCCGCTCGCCTCCGCACGGCCAGGCGGACACCCGAACGCTGCAAGCAGCGTTCAGGTGTCCGCTCACTGAGCGGAGCGGAGGCTGAACGCCGCCAGACGGATGCATTCTCAGTGGATCCGCCTCCACTGAGAATGCATTGGGGCCAGACGGATGCGTTCGGGGCCGCTCGTGAGCCCCTTCAAACGGAACTCACCAGCGGACACCTGAACGCAGGTGTGAAAGGAGCCTTATTTCTATCAGTTATTGTGAGCCAAAACCAGCAGTGGAGTCTCTAATGTAAAGATTTCCTCCTGTTCTGTTTTTCACCCACACCTGGTTTTGCCTCACAATAAGGGTTTATTCACATGACCGTATGTATTTTGTGGTCCGCAAAACGCAGACCCGCATAATATACAGATGAAGTTTGTGTTGCATCCTTTTTAGGTTTCTTTTTTTTTTGCGGACCCAAAACGGACAAAAATAGGACGTGTTCTAGGCTGGGAAACAATCATACGGATGCGGACATTACACTATGTGCTGTCTGCATTTTTTGCGGCCCTTTGAAATGAAAGGGTCGCCATCCGATCCACCAAAAATGTGGATCGGATGTGGAGCAAAAATACGGTTGTGTGAATGGGTCCTTAACTGACGGAAATAACTGGAGTGTGGCCTAGGCCTTATTTTGAGCATCAGTTATACTCGCAATCAATTTGCACTAAAAATAGCTGATTTTTTGGAGCATCAGTTATTATTAGTTTGCATCAGTTGATGTCATGTCTATCGGAGATCCTATATTTTAGACGGGAGAAAAAGTCCTGCGAGGAGGACTTTTTCTCCCATCTAAAATAATGGATCTCAAATGGAACTGACAAAAACAGATGCAAACTGATCACAGCGGATGCTCAAAATAACGGATCAGTTTTCTTTTTAAATTTTTCTTTTTCTTCTGATGGATCGGAAGAACGGAAAACAAAACTGTGATGTGAACGCACCCTAATTCAGATATATACTATAAAACGCTGCATTTTTCCACCTACAAATAGGCATTTCCGCCCCACGTGCACATACGTACCCCCACAGTAAAGCAAATAAGGTATTTTACCCCTATTAGGGTCCATTCACATGTCAGTTTTTTATGGCTATAGCTATGAGACTGCTGACAGCTAAAAACTTCTTCATCAACAAAGAGAACATTCATTTTTCTGCAAATTGAGTTATTTTTTTTTTCTTACCTGTTTAAAACATTAATGCATCGGCTGGAATAGTGCAAGCTTGCTACATTCTAATCTCTCCAGGACAATCTAATCGGTTTACTTTGTGCGCTTTACATTTGACTCTGTTCTCTGATAGGTTGCATGTTACAGCAAATTATGATAGAAGCTAGCTAAATAGGTTGTGGCAATTAAATTAATAATGCATTTACTTTGCTACTATTTAGACTTGGTGCTTTGACTGATATATGCAAAAATGGTAATTTATTAAAAGCAAATTCATGTAATTGTACTGCTGAGTTTGATGGACCAAAAAAAGTTGTCAGCATGACTATCATCAAAAAAACAAAAATGAAAGAAGTTCTTACATTTGAAGTTAGAGCAGCGTATTATTTCTGATGGCAAAGATACTGACAGCCTAGCAAACAAAAACAACTTGTATCTAGAACATTCCAGGCGTACAAGAATTCTGCATCTCTTCTCAGCTGCTTTCCATATTCCTTTTAATATTGCTCTATTTTTCATGATGCCCTGATAAGTACATCACTCATGTTGCAATTCACAAGATTGGTATCAAACAATTGTGATGAGTACTTTCAGACGATAGCAAGATGTGTGCCAGGAAGGCAGATTGTGCTGAAACTGAATATATCAGCAACTACTGAGTGTTTTTCCAGTGGTAGAAAGTTAACTCATCTGTGTCAGGAAGCCACCCATGCTATCTTCCACAAGCACTCTGCTGCTTTTCAACTTGATTTCTGCCATCAATAATGACGTGCATTTAGGACAATTACTTTTAAGGAATCTTAAATAGCTACATTACAACCAAAGAAAAACATTACTGACTTAGAGGTCACCGATGCCCTAAAAACCAGTAGAACTTTAATTTACGGCTAGGTTCACATCTGCAGCAAATTTTTCAGTTTTTTTAAATTGTAGGAACAGAAAAAAATAAAAATAAAAAAATAAACTGTAGAGATTAATTCAGCATATGACGGACCTCATTATAGTCGTAATGGGGTCCATCAGGTTTCCGTTATGGTTTCTGCCAGACAAAATACCAATTCATTTACCAGTATTTTGTTCTGCATTTTGCTGGAATCTGCTACTGAGGCTTAGTGCAGAATTTCCGCCACAGAACCTAGCTTGATGGTTGTTTGGCAGTAGACCTTCATGACCATCAATATGTGAGCATGGGAATCTGACCTTTGGGACCCCACCACTTAACAGAACCAAGGGACCATGTGATGCTCCATGGAGCGTCATGACCTCTGGAATTTTGGAAAGAAAGGGATACAAATGAGCTCTTAACCAGCTCTGCCTCTAATGCCACCTGATGTAAGGCAGCTATCCTATAAGTCAAAGTTCGACCCTTTAAATAGGCCTTGAGACATGACTCGGAAATTAAACAATCCAGCACCTCATCTGCAGATGAGGTGCTGGCTTATTTAATATTCAAGTAGTGTCTCAAGGCCTATTTAAAGGGTCGAACATTTACAAAGGTTGACTTCATGGGACAATTCTTCACCCATCCAACAAAACCTGTAAAGAGATCTATACTTACCTGCTCCCCGCTGTGCTATTCTCTCTTTGTGGAATGAGGAATCAGGCATGTTGGATTTCTACATACCCAGTCTTTGTTCCCATGGGAGGTAAGCCACTGCCAACTGTGGTGTGAAATATAAATGAATGCTTGGCGAAGTCGAGTTTACATACTTCAAATGGAATCTGAAGTTAAAACTGCCTTTCAAATGTGCCACCATTAGTCGCTGGATTGAATTGGTCCTGAATGGACTACGGTTATATGTGTACAGAATCATTATTCCCAGTATGATCTCCTTATGACATCATGAAAGTAATATCATTGAACCAACAGCAGCAAGGACTGTCACTAGTCTCGAAATCCAGTCCTCATAATCCAGATTATTTAATCCAGATTATTTAAGCAGTGGCTATACATGCACATTTTCATGTAAAATACAGCAGAGAATCCTTGTAACATGGAGACAGTAGAAGATGATGTCCATCCATAGAACTCATTGGCTATACACATTATGTTAATGTTGGCTGCGCCCTCTAATATCAGTGGGACTGGGCAACCAGTTTATGTAGGTTTAACGACTCTTTTGGTTCTTGGGAAGATGAGCCCTGCATCTCTTTTTTTCCCATTCTGAAAACATGTACACTTGGCCATGCTGAGACTGCATCTGTTTGATGGGATCATCTGAATAAACATTCAGCCAACAGACATCTAATGTGTTTGGCCAACCTTAGATCTTGTTGAAGCAAACCATGGATTAAGGACTTCTCTGGTGTGTTAAAGGTTAAGAACATCTAACCCTATCGTTTAAAAAAAAATGGTCTTGTATAAAGCATTTTAACTTTCACTTTACTTGTTTTTGAGGTATCATGAAAGGCTGCCCAAGGTAAAAAACACTAATGGCAACTGTAGCAGTACCGGTGGGAGTTGAAAGTGTAATGTAAACTTACATTATTCCCAACCTTTTCACTCACTTGCTGAGGGCTTTGACCTGAGGGTTACACTCTCTGAGGGTTTTGACCTGAGGGTTGCACATAACCAAGACCTTGGTGAGCACCTGCCATCCATTTAGTGCATTTCCCCCTTTGCCTAAGAGCCTATATTCTCACTAATCATAAAGTCCAACAGCTGGCCCCACAGCAGTACACCATTGCAAATCATGTGTTGGAGGTCAGCTGTGTCCATTTTCAGTTTTGAATTTCTTCTCACTTAGATTCATGTACATCAATCCTTTGAGCATTGCATTCTTTCTTTTTCAAAGAGGCTTGGGCCAAGGTGTTGTGTAGATTTCCTCCAAGTAGTTTTGGAAAGAATATGGTGTATTTCTTTGGCATTTGAAAGCATTTACCTTGTCATGCATTGCTGATAAATAAGGTATCAACCTCTTACAAGGCAGAGCCGATATCACAAGTGCAGCCGAAACAAAAGGCAGAGGTGTCATCATAGGGTGACAGAACATCTACCTTTTGTATCCAGCTGTTTGTTTTTGATTTGCTGTGACCCAGCAGAATACAAAAGATCTTTCATTCTGGATTCATAAACCAATAGAAGTTAGTGTAAATAAATGGCACCAGCATAATTTATTCAGATCCCCCACCCCAGTCTGCTGTAAATCTTATGTTGTTAGTTTAAGTGTATAAACAGCCTGTGCAGATGGGTGGCCGAGTCAATGCCGACTGCTGCTACTGCTGCTGTTTAGATTAGCAGGAAGCCTTTGACTTTCTTCATATTGATTTAAAAGTGAATGTTTTTGGACATTTTAAATCTGGCAGGGTTTCTTCACTTCCGTGTTTCCTGTTTATTGTCATAATGCATGGGATACAGTTAAAGACTGAAATACATCATAACAACATGCAGCTGAAATGCCGTGGTTATCTGCAGAGCATATGTATGTACAAGCTCCCTGTCTTTAACATTCCCTCACACAGTCCACTTTAGGCTACTTTCACACTGGCGTTTTGGCTTTCCGTTTGTGAGATCCGTCATGGGCTCTCACAAGCGGTCTAAAACTGATCAGTTTTGCCCTAATGCATTCTGAATGGAAAAGGATCCGGTCAGAATGCATCAGTTTGCCTCCGATCAGTCTCCATTCCGCTCTGGAGGCGGACACCAAAACACTGACTGCAGAGTTTTGCTGTCCGCTTGACGAAACTGAGCCAAATCGGCAATGTAAGTCACTGAGAACGGACCCGTTTTTTCTGACACAATCTGGCACAATAGAAAACAGAGCCATCTCCCATTGACTTTCAATGGAGTTCATGACGGATCCGTCTTGGTTATGTTACAGATAATACAAACTGATCCGTTCATGACGGATGCATGCGGTTGTATTATTGTAATGGATCCGTTTTTGCAGATCCATGACGGATCCGCCCAAAACGCGAGTGTGAAAGTAGCCTTACTCGCACGCTCAACACTAGAGTCCTATACAAAGTTTCCACTAAACTCTATTTCTGGTTGGATGATTATTTTCTAAGTCTCTTATGACATACTGTACATGTATTACCTTATTAGTGTGTTGTCTTATGCCTGTATTACACTGGCAGATTTTCTACCAGATGATCACTAACGAGCGTTCGAAGTAATGCTTGTTAGCGATCCTCTGGCAGTCTAAGGGCATGTTCACATGAGAGTGGTTTGGTTCTGCATCCGAGCCGCATTTTTTGAGGCTTGGGTGCAGACCCATTCACTTCAGTGGGGCCACAAAAGATGCGGACAGGACTCCGTGTGCTGTCCGCATCAGTTGCTCCGTTCCATGGCCCCGTTTTGCAAACAAGAATAGGCATTTCTATAAATGGCCGTCCGTTCCGCAAATTGCGAAAGGCACACGGGCGGCTTCCTTGTTTTGCGGATCCGCAATTTGTGGACCGCAAAATACGGCACGTTAGTGTGAACAAGCCTTAAAACTGCTCTGATTACCCGATGAATGAGTAAACGCACATTCATCGGACAATCAGGATCTTTCAGCATGCTGAAAGGTCACAATTTGCCGGCGGCAGATTGTGCTGTCTAATCACGATCTGCTGCCGGCAAAAACCTAGACAGCTTGAGGGCAAACGATGGCATAATGATCACTCCACCTTATGCTGTGGAGGAGATCGCTGCATGTAATAACAGTGGTCTTGGTCTCCTCCACTAGTGAGCAGGTGATTGCCATGAAGGAACACTTCCTTTCCAACAATCGCCAGCAGAATCAGGCTGGCGATACAGGCTTTAGTAAAGATCTTTTATGATCAAACCAAGAGTCAAAGGAAATGTTCATCTTAAGGGCTCATTCAGACGGCCGTATGCTGTCCGCAAAAATACTGAATGCTATCCGTTTTTTTGCGGATCCCACCCTGTATGAACTGTCTAGGTGTGAACGAACACCAAAACTGCAAATGGACCGTCGTACTGTTTTGTTGCCATAAGTGTGAATAAAACACTGGTCTTTGCCTCTGTATCGGCGGGGGTCTCGGGTGTTGGACCCCCGCCGATACAGAGGCAAAGACCAGTGTTTTATTCACACTTATGGCAACAAAACAGTACGACGGTCCATTTGCAGTTTTGGTGTTCGTTCACACCTAGACAGTTCATACAGCAACACAGTCACCTGTTATCCTAGATGTTAGTTCACACCCGATCGGCATTGCTCAGGATAGAGCAGACCTCCCAAACTCAGGCCTCCAGCCTAGCACACGGCCCAGATCCCAATCCAGCGATTGCCAGAGCTCCTCTGTCAGAGAGAGAGGTAATTACACCCAGCTGACACTGCCTGCTGGGTTTTTTATAGGCCAGTCAAGACCCGGCCTGGAACGTGGGGAGTAGTCACCCACCCAGTATTTTGACTACTCCCAGTAAGAGCCATCTCGGTACAGCTATACAGCTATACTAAATAGCTAGGTGTCAAACAGCAACTTCTTCTGACATAAAAACTGGCTCTTACTCCACCAAAGCCAGGAACCTCGGTGACATATACCTTCCGTCAACGACGGACCCTTGCGCCATCCTACTTACCTCCCCCCTTTGTTCAACCCTGATGGGGTGATCACTTGCCAGACAGTGTACCCGGGACAGGGCATCCGCGTTTCCCTGCAAGCGGCCTGCTCTGTGTTCCACTGAGAACTTGAAGTTCTGTAATGGCAAGAACCATCTGGTGACCTGAGCATTCCTCTCTTTGGCTTGGCTCATCCACTTGAGATGGGAGTGGTCAGTCACCAGACCGAACTTTCATACTGATACAGCCCTTCATGGGTGAGTAATGCAGTTTTCTCTTTGGCAGCCTCCGTTAAGGGCACCTGCCAGTAGCCCTTCGAGAGGTCCAAAACAAAAACAAAAATATCGGGCTTGTCCTAACCTCTTGATAAGCTCATCTATCCGTGGCATGGGATACACATCGAACTTGGAGTTTTCGTTTAGTTTGTGAAAATCGTTACAGAACCGTAACGTCCCATCCGGCTTGGGTATTAATACTATCGGACTGGCCCATTTACTTTTGGACTCCTCAATGACGTCTAGTTACAGCATTAGCTGCATTTCCTCTGAGATGGCTTGTTGCCGAGCCTTGTGTACCTTGTATGGTTTTACCGGACTTTTGCCTGAGGCTCAGTGACAATGTCATGCTGGATTATGGAAGTGCGTCCAGGGAGGTCCGAGAACACATGCGTGTTTTCGGACTAATGAAATCCCTGGCTTTCTGAGCCTGTTTAGAGGAGAGGCCGTCAGCAATTTTTTCTGTGGCAACTGCTTCTCTGGCATCAGACCAAGGGGCCTGAACCTTCTTTCCTAGAAAACCTGTCCGCGGAATGTCTTCAGTAGAGGACTATTTTTCAATGGTAAATTCAATATGGTACACCAGCTGCCCCGACTGGTGTACCTTGTAATTTTTCTCTCCAACTTTCTTGAGTACCTCGTAGGGCCCCTGCCACCTAGCTAGGAACTTACTGTCTATAGTTGGTACCAGAACCAAAACCTGATCACCCGGGTTACAGTTCAGGACCCGAGCCTGTCGATTATGGACCCTACTCTGGGCTCGCTGCGCTGCCTCCATATGCTCCCTGACCAGAGGCAACACCCTCCATTCGTCCTTCGCAGTTCGAAGGGCGAGAACCCAATAGAGGCCTGGGGCACCTCTCGCACTACGAACATGAGATAGGGCAGAAGAAGGTCCTAGTCCCTCCCATCCTTAGACACCACTCTTTTTAACATGTTTTTTAATGTTTGATTAAATCTTTTTACCAGGCCCTCTGTTTGCGGATGATACACGGACGTCCGTAGCTGTTTTATGTGGAGCAACTTACTTTATGTAGAGTTCCCTCATGACCTTGGACATAAAAGGGGTCCCTTGGTCGGTCAGAACCTCTTTAGGTAGTCCCACTCGGGAAAATATCTCCATTAACTCCTTAGCTATGAGTTTGGCTGATGTATGTCGCAGTGGTGCCGCCTCCTGGTACCGAGTGGCATAGTCGAGGACGACCAAGATGTGTTGGTGCCCTCTAGCAGACTTCAGTACTGGGCCTATGAGATCCATAGCGATTCACTCGAACGGGACCTTGATAATCGGGAGAGGTACCAGGGGACTCCAGAAGTGAAGCTAAGGGCTATTGGCAGGTTGGGCAACATTTACAAAACTCTTCTACCTCTCTGAACACACTGGGCCAGTAAAACCGCTGTAGTATCCGGTCCTGCGCTTTCTGCCATCCCAAGTGATCCCTAAGAACATGCTGGTGGGCAAGCTCCAATATGAGCTTGTGATACGCCTTGGGCACCACCAGCTGTTCAATATACTCAACCCGTAGTTGGTTTACCCGATACAGCATTTCTTGGTAAACGACAATACGGGGAAACATCGACTCAGTCCCAGGTTTTTGTGGTTCACCATCAATTATTACAACATTCTCCCAGGCCCGGGATAAGATTGTGTCCCGGTGTTGTGCGGTTCCGAAATTTTAACCGGAGACATTGTGGTCTGCCAATTCAGGACCCGACGGCAAGTCCTCAACTTCTCCTACCAACACAGTCAGCTGGGTTGTCTCTTTCTCTTCCACCGAAGTGGCGATCACCCCTACGGCTGGCCCTTCGGCTTCGGGTTCCCAGTGGTCTGGCCTTCCGCCCGAGCCAGGCCACTCTGCTGGAGTTACCCCTGACTCAGGTGCATCAACAACTCTCACAGCCGGCCACAGGGCCAGGAAGCCTGGAATGTCTCTCCCTATTTTTTGTTCATAAGGTAAAGTGGTGGCAACGGCCACCTCGTAGGTTCACCTGCCGCCTCCTGTGAATAGAGACACCAGGGAGGTGGGATAGTCCTTTAAATCTCCATGTATGCACACGACCCCGATTTTTTGGCCATGGTAGCTTTTACCAGGGACACCAGACTCCCTGAGTCCAACAGAGCCACTGCCAGAGTGTCTCCCACTTCTACCTGGCACCGGTGGTTTTTGTCTATAGTCTCTGGAATACCTGATGCACACAGCTTCCTGGCGTACGAGTTGCGGTATCCATAGTTAGTCTCCATGGGTTTGTCCCGATGAGGACAGTCGACCCTTACGTGGCCAGGCGCCTGACACCGCCAGCATACTATCGGAGCCGGGTCTACAGGGGGTACACCCTGGGCAGGCTTGGTTGGCACAAGGCTCTGGGTCTGGGATGGAGATTTCTGGGGTTTGGCTGCCCCCTTCTCAAACTAACCCCCTTTCAAATTCCTGGTAGCCTCATAGCATTCCACCAGGACACCATCTCAAGGGCATTACCAGAAGACACCTGGCCGATCCAGTGCTGGAGGGGGTACAGAAAAGCCCTCTAGAACACATCAGCCAACAGACGGTCCAACATAGCAGTTGGACCCAGCACGTCAGGCTGCAGCCATTTTGCAACAGGTGTAATAGGGTATAATACTGGGGCCTCACGGGCTCAGCCGGGATAAACTCCCACTGATGCACCCGCTGGGCCCAGAATAATACATTCACCCCCAGTCTCGCCAGGATCTCACCCTTTACTGTCGGGTAATCGTCCGGTAAGTCAAAATACACCTGTTGGGGTCCCGAACCGAGGAACGGAGCGACGACCTCAGCCCATTACTCCCAGGGTATCTTCTTTCTCATGGCTAACTTCTCGAAGATCACCAAATAGGTCTCGACGTCGTCTGCGGGGTTCATCTTGGGGATCGCCGCACGGTCCGCTTTCCATGCATCGTGGTCGCTCTGGGATGTTCCTGCTGCTTGTAAATCCATCACATGTTGTAACAGCAGCTGGTTTGTTTCCTGCTGCTGCTTATTGGCCTCCCGCTGTTGCAGGTTAGCCTCCACGAGGGCTTTCACGTCAGCTTCCATTTTGGGGACACGGGTTGTAATCTCGCTGGTTTGATGTAAGACATACAACCGTGCCCGGAAAAACAAAAATATTTCGGCCTTCACGCCAGCCTCACTGCACTGCGCGCATCCTCCACCAATTGTGGGCATCCGCTCTAGTATACAGGACTAGCGGACGCAGTATAGCGGCAAAGACCAGTGTTTAATTCACACTTATAGCAACAAAACAGTATGACAGTCCATTTGCAGTTTTGGTGTTCGTTCACACTTAGACAGTTCATGCAGCAACACAGTCACCTGTTATCCTAGGTGTTAGTTCACACACGATTGGCATTGCTCAGGACTTAGCAGACCTCCCAAACTCAGGCCTCCAGCCTAGCACATGGCTCAGATCCCAATCCAGCGATTGCCAGAGCACCTCTCTCTCTGAGAGAGAAGCTCTGGCAATCACACCCATACTATATACTAGCCCATATAGATTTTAGGCATATCATATTAAACAGCATCTAGGTCTGCTATAATGAAGGTTATTGTATACATCCCTGTTGAGGAAGGAGGGATCTAGGGCAATGAAGAAGTTTATGTCTGTATGGCTGGTTGTCTATGGCAGTAAAGGTGTTAGTGTCAGGATCCATGGTGGTCAGGCTAATGTCAATATACCTAGTGGTGTAGGATGTTGAGGAGGTTAATACCAGTATCCATGGTGGTCTTGGGAAGTGAATGGGTTACTATAATGAACCCTGGAGAACTTGAGCAGTGCAGTGGGTAGTTCTTGTATCGCTGAAGGTTTTAGGCCTTGAAGATATTAATGTAAGGATCCCTGGTGG
The DNA here is from genome assembly GCF_905171765.1 of Bufo bufo. Taxonomy (NCBI): domain Eukaryota; kingdom Metazoa; phylum Chordata; class Amphibia; order Anura; family Bufonidae; genus Bufo; species Bufo bufo. Next base: position 194,520,414 of record NC_053393.1, read on the forward strand.
TCTAATATAGTGAAAGGGTCAACATTAATATTCCTGCTTAAGGGCAGTGGAGGGCTTAATGCTACATACCTTGGTCCAGTGACTG